>NW_026557024.1:0-28847 GCF_029017545.1 Prosopis cineraria | reverse complement strand
GTGGATATATTGGATGCATATTCCTAAAGTAAAATGATAAGGAAAACTATTTTCTTTGAAAGAAAGTGACAGATAAGTGAAGGCTATACCTCTGTTTTCCAGATAATCAAGTCTCATGTGCAAATCATCAGCGCTTAACTCTGGTGAAACAGTTGCATTCACAGACATTGAAATTCTTCTCATTTCTCTCTCCAGGAGATCAACACAGAGCTGTCGTTGTTAGATTTCTTCCCCTGCACAGATTGCTCATATATAATCCTTGGGTCTGGTCATCCTCCGACAAATTGCAACAGCCGTGCTGTCCATCTGATGTGATATTTGATACACAGGCCCCTTTAGTCAACAGTGCCACCAAAATGTTTGGATCTTTCCGCCTTGCAGCCACATGAAGAACTGTATAACCTCGAGGATTTGTGCGGTTTATGTCAGCAAACCCAAGATTAAGAACTTCTTTAACAATCTTAGGATCACAATAGGCACAGGCATAGTGTAGGGCATAAGCATAATCTAGTGTGACACAAGACTCCTTCAAAAGAAGAGTCATCAGCTCAATATCATCAGAGTCCAATGCTTTAAGGATCCTCCTAATACTTTTTTCACTTGAAGGTTCCACTTCCATTGCATCAGGAGTAGATTCTGTCAGATCTTTGCGTCGGAGTGATTTGATTTGATTTCACACCAAAACTTCAGGTGGGAGCTCTCTATCCAAAGTTGTGTTTTCAAGGTCAGATCTTGCTAATCTTTGGATGCAGTTTGAGACCGAAGCTGGTCCAGTTGGCAATGGAAGGCTGCCATAAGAATAGAATCACATCTTCTACAAGAGCCTTCTCAACAAAATTGAGGAGACGCCGCTGCATTAATGAAGAGATATCCCAATTAGATCTGTTTCGAATACATTGAAGAGTATATATAAGAAAGAATAAAAGAGTTTTAAGCTACTTGATTAGCTTCTTTAGTTGAGAAAAAGGCTACACAAGTAACATCAAAAAATGATAAGATAAGGAAAACATCCAAAGGTACTGCTGTGGAGAAAGAAGTGAAAAATAACTTGGAAGAGTATGAGACTGCAGACATATATCTTCAAGCAAAACATAGCCATGCCAAATTAGATCCACTGGACAATAAAGATAGACATGTTCCAAAGAACAAACATGTCACTACATGTCACTAAGAGCAATTTCCAAATCTTACAAACATAATTGAGAAAACAAAATATCCAAGTGTGTTATAAGTCCTTGCAAGCTTGGGAAAGCTTCATCCGCTGTTGTTTTAGAAGGATAGAGAAGTATATGTTCTCTCAACCACCCCATCATGTCATGTCCTACAAAACAAGCTTTATTTGATATAAAAGTTCAGTCTCTGTGACTTTGTTAGAGAACTTTTCAATCAGGATGTAATTTGTTAATATCAGACTTTCAATTTATTGCCTGGATTTGTCCCATGTTACCCCTCTTGCACAATGGTAAATAAACACATGAAAAGAAAGTAAGAAAGTGAATTGATATGCTTAGAACAGGAAGCATGCACAACTAACCTGAACAAGTAAAACAAGCTCTTTCATCTGAAATGTGGCAGAAGCATACATTAGCTCTAAAGCATAGTTAATAGCAGGCCGGCATGCATCATGTACACACGTTTCATCAACACATGTTGATACTTCTGGTGGTGATGCCTTCAGCTTTCCAGTGTACAAATAGTGCAAGAAAACAAGGAAGGCTTCATAACCAACGATGCCGTGAGGCACCAGGTCTGACATGAGATACCTTGGCTTACCTTCCTTCACTGAGCCATCATTTCCTTTCTTAAAAAGTTCATGAAAATACTGACTACGTGAAGCCAACATACACCTATGAACACCCACAGGTTTGTCCTCAACAACCAATATCAACATCACTATAGTCATATTCAGGATCTATCAGTAGCTTCTCAAGGCTTCCGCTCAACTTACTGAGGCTCAAGTTGTCAAGATTTGCCACATGCTCATGGCTAGTGCAGGCAGATATGTTGGGATAACTTGATCCATTTGATAAGTAAGATGATGCAAAGCTCAAGGATGATGATGCTTCGTTTGCCTTATCCATCAGTACTAGATTACAATTTAGCCCAAGAATCCTATTATAACGAATTAAATTATTACAAAACCGAAACCAGTATACTCTACAGATTAAGAAGCTCAAATGCACAAAATCCATTAGGGCACTGTTTTATTGTCACCAGAACAACACCAAATATCACGTACAAGCCAAATAATTAAAGTCGGATTCCCAGAAGAAAAAACCTGGCATCTTTGTGTAACAGTGCCCCATCTGACCGACAAAATTTATTGAAGAACAAATAAAAAAAAATAGACCTTGCAAACGCATCCAAGAAAAATAGAATCAAATCTCACATACTGGATCAAGCTTTAGCTCGAGATTGAAGATGAGCTTTGAGAGCATGAATCAGAGACAAATCTTCAGAAAGTCACTTCATGAGTAGGCTGAAAGTTGACCCACGAAGCTTTAAACAGCAGCAAAAGCCAGAAAAGAAAGGTCTGGAAGGAAAGGAGAAGAAGAGCTTCTGACTTCTGAGATAGTTTTACCAGAAGAATGCTTGAACCCTTCAAGGGAAGGGGTTGTGCGTCTGCTCTGGCATGAGCACAAAGGCAGACCGAGAACGGAAAAAAAAAAGAAAGAAGCCAATGAGAGAGAGTTGACTTGCAAGACGGAAGGAGCAAATACAGAGAATTGATGCTTTGAGGGGTTCCTGGAAATGAAAGAAAAAATATTAACAATTTGAAAAATCTAAGTGCCCACGCAACTACTAGACTCACATGACAAAGGACGATCGATATAAATATAAAAATACACACACAGAGATAAACGTTCACGTTTATTTTCATGGTAAGTACTGGAGTCCGCATTATTATTTTTCTTTTGGGGATAATATCATTAAAGAGCGCGCGCTGAAAAGGACCATATTTATATTTAAAGAGTAAAACGATGTGAAAAAAAATTGATTAGGGGCTGAAATGAAACAAAGTTCTGCTGTGAAATTACCTCATTACCCCAATATGAAGGGAAAAGAAAATGCACAAAACCATTATGCAAAAGAAAATTGTCAACTTCCGTGATAAGTTAAATTAGAGGAGGAGGAATGATAGTTAAATTCTAAAGAAAGATTAATGATAATTAGGTCTGTGATAAATTTGTTAAAAAATAAATTGTAAATTTAATTGTTAAATAATTATAAATTCAACAATTTCAATATAAATACAATATTTATTCTTTTGTTAAGATATAAATACAATATTTAAATTCTAAACATAGCTCTCAATTTATAATTAAGATTCTTGTATATATAAAAAAAACCGTCTAAATTAATATATGTAATTCAATTTTTTGGAAAATATTATTGAGACCTAATATCAGTAATTTCTTTTTTTAGCCTTTATTATCATTTGCCCTAAATTAATTATATGTTCTATGCTCTCATTTAAATCATAGAGGTAATGAAATGAGGTAAATTCACAAAGAAAAAATAATAATTTAATTTCAATCCTATATCCAATGAAGTACGAAGGAATTTAAAATATTTTAGTCCTTTTAGTAATAATATTTTTCCTATTTTTTGGAGTGGGTAGATACAAATATCATTTTTTCCACCACATAAACATATACAAACATTATAACGATATTTATTCTCCACTTGATACTCATGAAAAGATTCTTACAAGTGCTTGAGTGTCGCAACTTAATCAGTGAATTTTTTTTATTACAACTTAATCTATAAATTAATGCTACTTGCATTTAATGCATCCAATTATAGCAATAAAGGCAAACTAGCTAGTTGAGTCAAAAACTCGATTTTTTTTATGAGAATGCTTTGTACTATAATTGAAAATAAAATTTTATATTTTCTATGCTAAAAGTAAGGCATGTTTTCCCTCCAGTCCATAATGAATTTTACATACTAAGAGTGAAAAGAAATGCAATCTAATATGGCCCATAATACGACATGTCAAAAATTAATAAAAAAGAAACGGAGATGCAAAATTAAACTCGTACAATGTCTGAAAAAATATTCTTTTACATCAGAATCCTTTGACTTCTTATGCATTCAAGAATACTTTGACTCCTTTAACACTCTTGCAGTTCACTCCGCCTACATCTTATCCTTACCATTTAAGTTTGTCTTAGATGGCTTTTTCTTTTTTATTATTATTATGAATGAGATTCAAATCACTTTTAATCTAAGATCATAGCCTCCAAATTCATCAATCTTCTTCTTAACTTTGATGACAATGATGTCAAATTCTATTTTTTTTTGAATCTTTCTCTCCTTCTTTGGATTCTTCTTTTGAGGAGCAAGCAAAAAAAAACACAATGATTTTGGCATTTTCTTATTTGAAATTCTCTTGATATCCTTTTCTTTGAATGAAGTACTAAGAATTTTCCATGGTTCTCAAATTTTTTACTCAAAGACATTTGTCTCTATCTTTCTCTCTTCATACAAGATCTCTTTTGATAAGGATTTAAATTTTAATTTACTATGTTATTCTTATTATGGATACTTTATTCTTAATCAAATAATATTTTCAAAAAACTATGGAAAAGAGGGCTGAAGCGAGTTATTAGGTTATTACTATATCCATATCCATACTCCACACATATCTTCCATTGATTGATTTTTCCTATTTGATGTTTATCTATGCCAATCAATTAGATAAATAAAAGTAATTTATTTATTCGATATGCATATTGAGATTTTATTTTTATAATAAATAAAAATATTTAAATAATTTGATTTTGAAGGTATAAACGTTTTTTATGAAATAAATTACACTGAAAAAATAAATTAAATGGACTCAAGCATATTTTTATCAACATTTTATACCAGAAAATATACTTTATCATTAATCAACAATAAATGTTAATCAATTAGATGAAATGTACCAATTTTGACAATTATTATCGTATGTTACGATTTAGTATCCATCTCATAGTAGTTTCTTTGTACTATGCATAGTTTCGTCGTCGTCGTCGTAATAATTTTTAAATTTCAAACTTGGCCACCATCATCTTCTTTCTTCTTCCCCTCCTCTTTAATTCAAAAGTACTTTATTTATTTATTAATTTTAATTTTAAATGACGATGAGTAGTTCCATGACTCCATTGTTATTTAAAATTTTATTCTAGCTTTCTTTTTTCCCCTTTCATGTTTCTATTCTCCCTCTCCCTCTCCTTTCTCTAAAAAAAATTACTGATCAATTAAATTATCTTTACTTTTAATTTTTTAGATAATATATTTTGGTTAATAAAATAAATTATGCAAATAAAAAAATATTTTTGTGCACTCAAGATTTCAAATTTTTTTATTTTATGAAAATTAAAATTTAAATAATAATTTATTCTATTTTAAAATTGCTTTGCTCCTGCATATTAAAGATATAAATAATTACTTAATTTATTCTAAAGTGTGTTATTCCTGAATAAGTTTGTACCTTTCTTTGATTAATATGTGAAAAAATTTGAAATTAGGCAAAAAAAATATACTTTCCACTAAGTTCTTCCCCCCATAATCTATCGAAGAAGAAACTTTGCCTCAAAAGATATTTCTAAATCTGTCATTGGTTGTCCCAGGTAAATTAAAATCTAAGCACCAATTTTTATTTTGCAATATGTTATTCTTGTGTATATTAAGAAATATAAACAGTTTTTTTAAAATTTCTCACCCCTACAAATTAAAATGTAATTAGCTTTTTTTTTAGAATTTGTTGGGGCATGCATCATCTCACGAAAAAAATAAATTATGTAATTATAAAACTATTTACAATTGTTTAGGCCATAATAGTATTTATAATAACAGTTATAGCTAAACGTAAAAATAAATAAAAATTATGTATATATTGAATAATGATTTTAAATTAAGTAAATATCATAATTAATATTATAGTATTCTCACCATCCTCTATATAAATCACTTCTAATTATCTCACCAGAATATAGTTAAATCATTAGTGTTGTTTAAGAAAGGAAATAAATTTTCATTTTACTCCCATTAAATGCGTCGTATTTAAAATTTTCATTTTCACAACAGTCTGTCTTCCCAGTTAATCTTTCCATCAAACTTGGCACGAAATGACGGGGAATAGGAAAAATTGGGCGAACCATATTCGTGCTCATCAAGACTAGTAAGATATAGAATGTCTAAATTAAAACTTTTAATTTATATTCTGATAAAATTACGTATAAGTCTCATAGAGTATACTTTTTTTATATGTAAGTCTCACAAAATTTAAAAATTACAGCTAAGTCTTTTGAAATGTAAATGTAATTTAAATTAGGATGCATAAACAATAATACTCTTATTAAAAATATATTATATCAATTCAATAATTTATAACTATTTTATTAATAATTTATAATTATTACTTCAACTTTTTACAAATGCAACGTCAACTTTTTATATCAAATATTCAAACATTTTAACTATTAGATATATAAAGTTACAGTTGTAAAATATTGAAGTGATAATTGTAATTGATAATGAAGTAATTGTAAATAATTAGTGTCAAATATTTTAATAATACATAATCAATTTATTATTAAATATATAAAGTTATAGTTGTAAATTACTTATGAAGTAGTTGTAAATTATTTGATTGATATAATATATTTCTAACAAGGGCATTATTTTCTTTTGACCTAAATTTTAAATTATATTCAAGTCTCAAGGGACTTGGCTATAGTTTTTGAATTTTGTGAGACTTATTTATAAATAAGTTTGTTTTATGAGACCTATATATAATTTTTTATTTTTTTATATTTATTAAAATAAAAATTTATAAAATTTACAATACTTCTAGATAAATTTGCTTATCACTGTTTGAGACAGTTTAGATTTACTTTAATTTATTTATCATTAAAGTGAATGGTCCAAAATTTATATTAAAATTTGTTTACAAATTAACTATCTAGATTCACTCCACAAGCTTTAGGTGCAAAATTTTTAACTTGTAACATTTTTTAAAAAATATTTTATAAAAAATGTCAGTTAAAATATTATTGATATTTTTAATATTATATTTATCAAATAAAAATTTATATAAATATTTTGATATTAAATTTGAAATTGTTCGTAACACATTTAGATTGTTAGTTTTTAAATATTAAACTTGATTGTTCAGATTAAATAGATATAATTCATATTCATGATGAAAAGATTTATTAATTTTTTATAAATATAAATTAAAAGCATTAAATCTAGATAATTTGTATTTAATTTGAACAATCAAGATCTTATTAGGGTGATAACATTATGGAAGACGGATTGAAAATTGGGTATAAGGAACCTTTCGAAAAATTAATTGGTAAAAAAGACCAACTGGAAATTGGAGTACCTAGTTTCAAAGTTTGTATTACCACAAACCGAGGCACCAAACGGAAATTAACTCATACAAAGGCTTTCAGATTTTCAGCGAAAAAAGTGGAATCTTCAGGAAAATCATACAAGTGTACCTGGAAAAAAAAAGTATAATTTCGACAATTATATTCAGAATACTCCTAACTAAACTTGTAAAATTTTAACTTATACAAAGCAAGCATTTTCAAATTTTTCTAGAATACTCCTAGTTAGGCATCGAAAATTTTAATTAATTTTCTCGTTTGTAATTTTTGGTCTTGTGTGCATTATAGATATGATAAACTTGGACACAATACAGATGAATATATAATATGGAGATCAGCAACACATAACTCTATCGTAATTTTCAATGCATATTTATTTGTGTGGCATCAATCATTATCTTCTTACCATGCTATTTTGAATTTTGTTATTGTAATATATTCAATGGCCAAAAAATCTTTGTGTGAATTAAGATATAATACAAATTAAAATATAGCCACGACACTAATAGCAGAACTCAACCAAAAACAAATGCAAGTAAGAAATAGAACACCACCTATCTTGTCTTTATAGGATGCATAGCAAAGAAATAAGAAATGCAAAATCACTAATTAATAATCATTTCAATATAGACACGTTGATTTGGGGTCCTGCCAATTAAAATTCTCCATCGATTTCAATTACTTTAGTAAGAAATGGATCTAATTAGAGCTGTCAATTAGGGCCAGCCCGGCCCTAAAGGGCCGGCCCTTGAAGGGTCAGGGCCTAAACGGGCTGGCCCTAATAAGCCCGATTACATGTCAGGGTTCCATTTTTTAAGGCCCGGCCCTCAGGGCCTCGGCCCTATTTTTTTAAAATTATTTTTTCAATTAAAAATTATAAAATATATATTTATAATTATAAAAAAAGTTATTATTCATAAATTAAGTTTAAGAAAATAAATTTAAATTAATTTACACCACAACAATAAAGAAAATTAAAATATTTAGGTCTAATATCAAATAGCAACATCAAAGTGAATACCAATAAAAATTAAACTTAACTAATATTATCATAATAAATAAATAAGGGATGGATGAATGTATTTAATATGTTCATTTCTTTGAATTATGTATTTAATCTTTTATTTTTTATATTATAATTTAAAAAAATTATAAACGGGCCTAAAAGGGCCGGCCCTTTTATTTTCGGGCCTAAAAGGGCTGGCCCTTTTAGGCCCGATTTACATTTTTAAAGATAAAATGGAAGCCCGACCCTCAATTTTTTCGGGCCTAAAAGGGCCGGCCCTACGGGCTCGACCCTAATTGACGGCTCTAGATCTAATACCATTTAATGTTACTATTCTTCCATGCAACTTGAAAGTTATGGTCATTGGATTTCTATGAAATTCAACTGAGCTAAGGCTTCTCAACCACCCACGTACAATTCCTATATGATTAGTCACAATATATAAAGAAGAAAAAATAACAATAAAATTTCTTTAAAATATATAAATAATAATTTAATCTCTTAAAATGTGATAATTCTCTTGAAGTTTCTAGAAAGTTTTCTGTCATTAATGAATTTATATAAATTATCTAATTATCCGTATTAAAAATAAATGATTCACAAGTTTTGTTTAAATATTTATAATTTTTTATATTCGCAATAATGCAACAGCAAATAAAGAATTAACATGCGAAATTGTGATTTGCTCTTGCATTATTATGGATATAAGAGAAAAATTATGAATATTTAAACAAAACTTATCAATCATTTATTTTCAATAAAGACAATTTAATAATTTGCATAAATTCATTAATGATAAAAAGTCTCTAAGTATTAGAGTGTAAAAAGAAGTCCCATATCTAAAATATTAAAAAATAGATCATGATATATAAAACTTAGAAAGTATCTAATCAAATGGTTTAAATTATTTTGGTAGATTATACTATCTTTAAACATACTTAATATAATAAATTTAACATGGCATCAGAGCCATTCGATTGGAAGACAAAAAAAAGAAAAAAAAGGAAAAAAAGAAAGAAATGAAAGATGAAAAAAAAATAAAATACAACAAGAAGTTAAAAAAAAGAAAATAAAAGAAAGAAGAAAAAGAAAAAAAGAAAAGAAATTGAATAAACTTGAGGCCTCTGAGACTAAAAAAGTACAAGCCTAGGTAAAAAGAAGAAAAAAATTAAAAAACAAAGAGAGAAAAATAGTAGAGAGAATATTAGAGTGTAAAAAGAAGTCCCACATCTAAAATATTAGAAAATGGATCATGATATATAAAGCTTAGGAAGTATTTAATCAAATGGCTTAAGCTATTTTGATAGATTATACTATCCTCAAGTATACTTAATATAATAAATCTAACACTAGGGACTTTAAGAAAATTATTACATTTCAAGAGATTAAATTATTATTTATACATTTTAGAGGGATTTGTTGCCATTTTTCCTAAAAAGAACTTCTTAACAATCTTTATACCAAGCATCTCAATAATACCTCATTACTTAATTCTTATGATTTTAACTTAGTTGTAATTCGGCTCTTGAATTTTATGCCTAATTAATATTTTAAGTTACTAAACCCTTTTAATCTTTACAAAGATTAAATTTTAAAGTAGTTGTAATCTTTATAATTTTATTTTTAAAACTAATATTTTAAATAATTAAAACTATCGTGACTGAGATGCAAGAGTCAAAGTTTGAGGATCGAATTACAACTGAGTCATAATGAGTCAAAATTTAAAATTGAGTGATAACAAAATTAAAACTATGGAGATTAAATAATTAATTTTTTCCATTTAAAATTATTGCTTACTCTTCTATTTAATATAAAAATAAATTTATAATACAAATGAATTAATATATATTTTAAACATCTCATATAATTTATTTATATATTAGTTTATTAATATTTAAAATGATATTGTCTTCAAAAAAATATTAATGTTTATATTAAATATAAATATTGTCCCTTCTAATAATTTTTTATTTATCCTGACACAATTTCAGAAATATGAATAGGTATAATAATTGTGTCTGAAGTTAAAATATTTGGATTATATTATCCTTAATACAGACAAGATAACAAGGAAGGGCGACTTATCAGTTAATGAACAAATTTGTCTAATGAAAATATACATAGACTTTGTGAGGGATGAATTGAAAGAAATATGATAAACGCTTCTTAAACTTTGTGGTTTTGCTTGTAAACGAAAATGGAGGCATATAGTAATTTCTTTTATATTCAAAAAGGAGGGAGTATAATAAATTAAATTTATTTTTCTATAAAAAATAATAAATAAAAAGATAACAAAACTTTTAGTCATTTAAGTTTAATTTTATCAAGTTTGCTACTTCAATTTAGCTCGATTATCGACTTGGTCTTTATTATTTTAAAAAAGGTAACAATGTTAAAATATGTTAATATGAATAATAAAATATTAATGACAACTATGTAAATTAATGAAAAGAAATATAATTATTTAGGTAAGAAAAAATTCTGAAATTTTAAAAAAAACACAACGTAAAACATATATTAATTAAGATTAAACCTATTTGGAGGCTAATTTGTTCTCATTTAACTATTTATACATGCAAAGTATTAATATATTTTACACATTATATTAATTTAAAAGTCAATTTATATTTCAAAACTTATAAAAAAACTAATATGATAATTTAAGAAAATATAAGAGATTAAATTAATAAAAATTAAATTTAAAAAATTAAGTCAACAATTGAGGCAAACTTGAGGGATTAAAGGTGTTCTTATCCTATAAATTAACTTTAAAGGTGATCAGTCTTACATTTTTTAATAAAATAATAAATTTTTTTTGAAAGATCTATTTTATGAGATTATATGATATTTGTTTAAATTTTTAAAAATAATCAAAATTTAAAAGAAATAATATTTTTTATTTTATTTTTTTAGTAGTTACCTTGAATAACTTTGAAAGTAATTTGATAAAATAGATGCATCAGGATATCATAAAATTTTAAAATAAATAAATAAATAATTATATTTTATTATTATAATCAAATATAAAATAATACCTGTTTTTTAAATAAAAATTTGGGTTAAGAGGCAACAATGTCCTATAAGTTTCCTTCAAAAAGTTACAAGTATTTTTACCTTTAAAAAAATCAGTGTTGCCTTGATAAGATGGATAAGAGATGAGAGATGATGTTAAAAATGTGCAAAAATCACTGGGATACTATAAAACTTTAAAATAATTAAATAACGAATTATATTTTAATATTATAACTAAATATAAAATAATATTTGTTTTTTAATAAAAATTTGGGTTAAGAGATAAAAATATCCTGAAACTTTTTTTAAAAGAGTTATAACTTATAAGTATATTTACCTTTCAGAAAATACAATGTCGCCATAAAATTTAAGAAAAGGGTGCAATATTTTAAATCTTTGGTTTAGCCAGTAAATGCACACGTCTTTCTGTGAGTTGTTCTTCTTTCACAATCAAATTACACATTGCCACCTCTCTGCTTCTCCTTCTTGGTCTTCTTTCCTCTTCAGCTTCAAAGGTATGCCCTCTCCCAGTTTCACATTTGCGAAGAAAATTCCTAGCAAATGACTGCGATAGTTGTAGTTCCAAGGGACTCATGTTATAATGAACTACTATACAGTTACCAAATGCTATCTAGATAAATGAACTGATATGATTCAAACTCCTATTGGAGGGAAGATAAATAACTCCTACTCCAACCTAAAGGTTTAGAAATCAGAAAAACTTAAGGAATTATACATTTATCAAAACCAAAGGCTATCCAAATTTTTCATAAGTCAACTATCAGTACAGCCGTGCTGCAACAACAATGGATAACAAAGATGGTGTCTGACTTTTGAATGAATAGCACAATAGGGTATATTGATTGTTAAGCAACTCATCTACAAATAAGAAAGTGTACTGTAGACTGTAGAGTAAAAGTTCTTTTGCTGCATGTACTCTAGCTCTCAGGAAAATGGGAGAATTTCATTTAAAGGCCCTTCGATATGACATAATTTATTCCATCAAGTCCTAAAAAATTACAAGATTCACTAGAGGCTCGGAGCACTAAAATGAAATAAATTTTTTTATTAAATAATCAAAACACCTTTCAATTATAATTAGCATTACTAAAATAATAAAATATTAGCAAAATAATAAGTCAAGTTACAGATTTTAGAATAAATGTAATATATTATTATTTTTGTTATATTACTTGTAAAACTCATGACTTGTTATTATAACAATGTTACTTGTAAAAATTATAACTTGATTTATTATTGTATTGATATTGCTTATAAAAACTATAATTTGACTTGTTATTCTAAAACATTATTCATGCAACTAATATTCCTTATGGAACATAACATTACTTATAAATTCTCTAACGTTGCTTGTCAAATCCGTAATGTTACTTGCAAATATGACTTCTCTTAAATGTTATTTACTTTTGTTTAAACACTAGGAGTAATAATGTCATTTCACTATGAAACTTGATTTCATGCAGGCCTTTAAAACCTGCATTGTTATTTCAAAAATATTTTGGGTGTACTTGGAAAACATGTGCCTACCATAGTCGTAAAATGAAATTCTCCCCAAGAAAATTGTCCAGTGGCATCAAAATATGCACTATGCAATGCATCAACCAATTGACAAATGATAACATTGAACCACTTGTCTAAGGGGGTTTACCTACAACAACTCGAGACACTTATAAAAGCATCCAAATTTAAATATAATAAATTTAACCTCAACCATTGACAACATATAAAAAGCAGCTTCAATTGTTAGCAATGCAAAAGCCAACAAAAAATTTCACACTTACCTTAGTGGTTAACTTCTTGTCACCCTTCTTCCATTTCTCGCTCCTCACACATTGATCACTTGCACTCAAAGAGCCTGCTCAACATGGCCAGAATCAAGTCGATGGTCAAGTCAGTGACTTTATCAGTTGACACATAAGGGATATTTGTAAACCTCAATCCCCTTCTCCCTACACTTGTTCAAATCAATCTTATCCACTCCAACACTGAAGCTAGACAAGATCGCTAGCTTGGGTAAGGCGTCAATGAGCGCGGGATTGATAGTGGGCTAAAATAGTTCAAACTTAATAGTAGTGTTGGGAGACGAGGAAGACACAAACGTTGAAGAGAAAACAAAGTGGGAGAGAAAGGAAGCTAAGAAGAGTTAAGGAAGAGGGAAAGAAAGATGTGTGTCAGGTTATTAGTCTATAGGTCAAAATTACACCATTTTTAAAATTTCTAGGGCAATATTGCTTTTTTTAAAAGATAAGATACCTATAACTCATTTGAAAAAACTTTCAAAATATTTTCACCCCTTAACCTAACAAATTTCTACCAAATAAATCTCTAACCTATAAAGTGTTACTTAACTAATAACAAATAATTTCATTTGATAATAATGTCACCTTAGTTACAATTTTTTGGTGTTTTGATTCGCATTTGGGTGGAGGTAGGTTCCTATTACTTGGGTTGGTTTGTGTTTTCTCCATGTACTTAATTTGGTTTGATTTAATTAAAAATTATTTATAAAAAAGTGTTTAATCTCTTAAAATTTGGTTGGAGATCACTGAATGATATTTGAAAAAAGAAACAAAGAAGGGCTAAAGTATAAATCTATTTCCAAATGTTTTTAAGCCTATATAATCTGTCAAAGTATTTAAAGGCACAATATCACTCTGACGTTTTTTAAAATGATAATGTTCAATCATATAGATTGTTAGTTGACCTTTTATACTTTCCTATATGGCACTAGTGGTGAAGCCAGGACTGAGAGTTAAGAGGTGCAAGATAATTTAATTTAAAGACTAATAATTGTCTAAGAAAATTTAAATAATTAAAAATAATAAATATACTATGACTAAAATCGTAATAGTATAAATAAATCAATCATTTTTCTTTTTAAAAAATATATAAAATGTGTTAATATACTTTTTTATGTAAATATGTTTTTCATGTATTATCTTAATTGTTAAAATATTATATATCTAATAAGTTTTTGAGCTTGAATATTTTTTATTGAGTTTAAAGAATGCAAAATATCAAGAATGGGAAGTACAAAGTTACAAAGTTTATATATCTTACTTATCATTTTTTCCAAATTGACGGGTACATTTGCCTACCCTTATCACAATATGGCTTCGCTAATTTATGGCACCTATGTCACTTTCTTTTATTTGATTAAAATTTCATTTCTTTTATTTCTTTGCTATTTAACCTTTCTTTTTCAACCTCCTTCTTTCTTTTTCATTCTCTTCTCAGTTAGCTTGAAGACATCAACTCAAGGAAGTAAAGGACTTGGCATTTAGAGCTCTTGGCTCCTATCAAAACACCAAATTCACATCCACCATCGCACCCCTATCCTATTGCCCTTATGAATTGACAAGAAAGATGTACACAAAGGATGAGGAGGAGGATAAGCCCATAAACCTATGGTGAGGAGGACTTGGCATTTAGACCATCTTGGGTTCATGCTCCTTCACCTTTGTGCTGGGCTCTTGTTCCTTCTTCTTAACTGTAGTCCCTCATCAGTTGTGATTGTTGGTTGCTCTATTTATGGAACAGTATTTTTATTCAAACTTTTAATTTTTTATTCTTCGAGGGGTAAATGTGAATTTTATGAAGGAAGGGAGTAAGGAGTAAGGGAGAGGAGGAGGGAGTTGGAGGGAAGCCTCCTTGACTATAACATTCTGAATTTCACTTCAGGAAAAACTAGTTACTAATTAGAAGTAAATTAGTAGTTAGTGAATTAATTATGATTTTGAATGATGGATTGATGTGTGGTTTTGATTGGTTAGTTTGATTATAGGTTTGAATGGTAGAATTGCAATTTAGAACACAACGTGTGAGCACTAGTGAGATTTATCTTATTGTGCCATGCACTACTGTATGTGCTGTATGCATTGTGGCGCATGGCACTTTAGATAAAGCTGATGTGCTCTGTAATAGTATAGCCTCTAGCCCTTTACACTAGCGAATGCGGTGTTGACACGTGTCCCCTCATAGGCCCACATGTAACTTTCCTCATGATAGTACATAGGTTATTTCTCACCTCACCAAAAAGGTCTTTTGGAATCGTTCTAAGGATTAAGCTCTCAACCTCTCCTACCTTAGTAAAGTTGTGTTGTTATTCCTATTTGTGTAGATTATTCCTCACGTAAGGGGCTAGGGGCCATGCTGTTACATAAAAGGCTTGACTCAATAGTACTAGGGCTGGCCACAACTTTACTAAGGTAGGAGAGGTTGGGGGCTAACTTCCTCGGGTGAGAAATAACTCATGTACTACTATGGAAAAAGTCACATGTGGGCCTGTGAGGGGACACATGCTAGCACCACATTCAGTAATGTAAGAGGCTGGGGGTAGTGTTATTACATGCTCATCTTGTGAAAATAAAAGAGAAAGGAAGAAAAATCGTGTGTGTGAGGGAGATAAGAGCTTATCTCTAATAAGGCATTAATTATTGAGAGTTTGAAAGTTTGCTTAAGCTAGTGACTTGTTAGGTAAGTTTCATACTACCCTACACTATGTTTCCACCCTATTTTCTCTAAATTTGGTTGGTGAAAAAAATTGAATCAGGAAGTTTTAAGAAGTTAAAATCTAAAGAAAGCTTTAAAATGGGGTCTCAGGTGTGAAACTAAGGTTTTGTGACTAGTCTGAAATTTAATGGTTGAACCTTAAAGATATAGGTTTAAATTAATTTAGTTATTAGTTTGAAAATGGAAAAATTAATAAACAAATGAGAAAAAGGAATGTCTTAGTCCTTTAGGTAGCCTAAGGGGCAAATGACTATAGAGAGTGGGTTATCTGAACTCAATTGGGTTAGTTGAATTGTTTCATGTATTAAGGGATTTGGCTTAGCTAAATTAATGCCCTGTGTGAATGTTGAAAATTGAGTAAAGGGTGTTTGTTGTGTAGATTGAGCATTCAAGAATTTGTTTGTAGGAGTTGAACTGATTTGAGAAGTTCAACATGAACGGTAAATCTTGGTAATAAAGGTAAAAGGTAACTGGAGTAATCTTTTTATTTATTAGATTGTGAAATGATTTACAAATATTTTATATGAATTATATGCATCATGTTTTATGAACTGATAGAGTATTGTGAAAGAAATATGCATGTAGGTGTGTGAGTGATGCTTGCAAACTATGTGAAGAGGCATGTGCATTTACATCCGAGAGTGCATCCTAAACTAGGGTAGGGGGTCGTGGCCCTACTCTATGTAAGACTAAAAAGTTCTGAAGGCCTTAAGGGTAGAGCTTGCTCTACCAAGAAGGACCTAAGAGAATATCTACGAGTGTACCCTAGACTAGGTGGAGGGTCATGGCCTTACTTTGTATAAGGCTAGGAAGTCTTGACATTCTAAGTGTTGAGTGTGCTCCGCTAGTGAGGACTCAGTAGACCACCCATATTTATGATACCTGGTTTGAGACAATAGTTTGGTGGGCTCTATTTCATAAAAGGCTGGAAGTCTTTGTCTGAGCTCAAAACTTGCTCCGCTAGAGGGATCAAGAGTGCATGAGCATAATGGATGATTGAAAATGGGATTGTGTATGTGCTTATCTATATTGTTTTATTGAAAATAGTGCTACTTTATCTCTTATTTATGATTTTGCTTATTAATCGATATTTGGGGTTTATCCAAGTTACTGGGATGAATGCTTTACTTCGTTACCTTTGTATATAGTTGAAGAGAGTATAGGAACGATGAGAAAAGAAGCGAGAAAAGAGTAGCCTTAATTGATAGTGGTATGACTACAATTGTATATAATGAATGTATAATAGTGTTATAGATGATTAAGTTGTCAACTAGAATGCTTATGTATATGTATATGTCTATATGTGGTGATCTTGTTGAATAGCTTGCTTGTGTAAATGATGTTGCATCTCATCGAGTATATTACAATGATGAATACATGAGTAAGCCTAAATGCTATCCAAGTAAGTTTATATTATATTATGTAACTTGTGTCATAAGTAATGAATGTAAAATTGTTATATGAAAATGTGTATTTATGTGAAACTTGACTAAATGGCGAGACTTAGCTCTATTTGTATGAGTCAAGCATATTCGTAATTCTTAACTATATGATGAGACTTAGCCTCATATGTTAAAATGAAAGGTGTGAAAGTGGAACAAGTGTTGATGTGTTTATGTGAATGCATATGATACCTCATAAAAGACCACAAATATATAATGTGACATTGAGAGGTCAAAATATGTATTTGATATGATGTATGTGTTATAATGTGCTAATCAGATGTATGTGGTACTTTTAGATTTGGTTCAAAACCCAAAATGATTTAATGAGACAAGGCAAGGGAATTAAACACTTAGAATGTCAAATTTTAAAAGAAAAATAGCTTTTTATACCTGAATGTTTAATTTTAGATCGAACTATTAGATCGTATCCAAACTTATCTCATGAAATAGATTATGTTATAAGTTTCGTTTGGGCAATTAAATTACTCCAATAGGACATTGAGTGTGAAAATGGCGAATGGTAAAAGTTCGTATCAAAATTTTTAATTATGACATTAGAATTTGATACATGTGCCGCGGCGCATGGTATGCAAACTGCAATGCATGACACAAAATCAAGGTATATTGCTTTGTGTTACATGTCATAGTGCATGTGTTGTAAGTCGCAACACATGACACGTTTCTTAGAAAAATAATTATTGATTCCTTGAGTTGTGGGAATAGCATTTACATTTCTATTAGCCTTTTTTATTGAACATATATTTTTAAAAAGTTGGGATCCTGCATTTCAAAAACAAACTAAGGTGTATGTTTCTAATATTTTATTATATTGTAAATTAAGGTGTGATATGTAAGTAAAGCTTGGGATAAGTATTGGAACTTTACATTCGCACCTCCTATAAGGGAGTGCAAATTTGGACCATTTAGATTTAATTTTTTATTTTTATTTTAAATTTAAATTTATTAAAATTATAAATTTATAAAAATTATAAAAAAGCTAATAACTTTGCTTACCAATTTAGAAAGTCTAGATTTAATATAGATAGTCTAAATTTAATACTCCCTTCATTAAAAAATATAAGGCATTTTTAACCGAATCTCACTCCCAATAAAATAGTTACCTACTTTTTAACTAACCCTATTTTTTTATATTTACTTCTATTAAACACCATATAATAAATATAAAGTCATTATTAATAGAGGTACTTTTGAAAAAAAAAGATAATGATTACACCTCGAAAAACTAAAAATGTCTTACATTTTTAACACTTAACTCCTTAAAAAATGTCTTTATTTTTGAATTAAAGGAGTATTAAAATTTTTTAATAAGTTGACTACCCTATCCAGAGTCTATTTATACTGTTCAAAGTATATTTAGATACTTAATTTAAATTTTAATGTTAAATATAAACTATTCATATTAAATCTAGACTGTTACATTGATGAGCATATTTATTAAATTTTTAAATAATTTTTTTACATTTCATTTTAATAATTATATAAATAAAAATAAAAATAAAAATATTAAATTTGAATTGTTTAGATTTGTACCTCCCATAGCTTCTTTCAACGAAGGGAAGCCAACTTCAGGAGGAAGAAGGGCGGCCATGGTCAAAAATTGGAAGATGAAGAAGGATGAGTGTAAAATGAGTTGGAAAAGTTGGGCATGCTATGTAAGCAGAATTTTAATGAAGCAAACACACAA
The DNA here is from genome assembly GCF_029017545.1 of Prosopis cineraria. NCBI lineage: Eukaryota > Viridiplantae > Streptophyta > Magnoliopsida > Fabales > Fabaceae > Prosopis > Prosopis cineraria. Next base: position 9,758 of record NW_026557024.1, on the reverse strand, counting down.
AAAATGAGGTGGATTCCATATGGGCATGCCACCTAAAAATAATAAAGTCAACCAATGGTCAAATATTTGGATCTATCAACTTAAGGTAAAATTATACTATTTTTAAAAATATCAAGGCAATATTGTGCTTTTAAATATTTTATAATACCAATTGTGAATAAAAAATTTTTTGAGATGATTTGTACTTTAGTCTAAAGAAAAAAAAAAACATGAGGGAATTTGGGATGATGGTAGTATATCATCTGTCTGCTGCACATTGGAAAAAAGAAAGAAATCTGAGAAGTATTGTGAAGTTGGGTAATAAAGAGGGAGAATATCAGCAAAGAACTCTAGAAGTAATTTAATTTCATATAAAAACTGTTAATAAGTAAATATTAACAATTAATAAGTAAAGTTTTTGTTTTAACAATTATTCAATTCAATTCATCTACATTCTTATTAAATATTAAATTCTTTTAAAAGTCCTTCATTAAAATTTCGAAACACACTAAAGAAACGTGTAGGAGGTCTAGGTGATGATAATACATGACCGGTTATACTTACATGTACAAAGTTACATGTCTAAGTAATATTATAACAAAAATTCTGTATATTATAAATTCTTGGAAGCCAAATTTTTTTTCGAGAGAGTCACATTGCAGTTCCATAAAATCTGAAAAAAGTACTAAAGTCTAATTCCTTAAAAATGTAAATAATTTTTCCAATATAATTACCGAAATTCCCTAGTGCATTAAAAGGGAAAAGAGCTAAATGTAATTGGATAACTTTTTCATAAACTGTATAAGAAAGATAAAAAAATTAAATTCATTTCAAATGCTATACTAAATTATTTCTTATAACATTTAATTTAATTCACGACTCGGAAATATTTTAAAAAATATTAAAATTAAAGCTAATAATAAAATATTTGAATAAAAAATAACAATAAAATTACGTAAAATCTATTGATGTGGGCAAAGAAAGACAATAAGACTATTAAATAGATTTTTTTAAATATTCTAATAAATACTTTCTAAATTTTTGGCCAAAAAAAAATTTCTAAATTGATTTTGAGCAGAATCATAACTATAATTAATTCCATAAGCGTTACGCATCAAGCCAGTAAAGAGAGGAGTAACGTTCATTTCTATCACAGCAAACACGCGCGACTTCTAGCTGCAGGCTCAGCCAATTAAATATTATGAAAAAACATAATTTTAAATTTTTATATTTTACTCACATTTTATTATTAATTTTTATATTTTTTTACTGTTTTTATTCCTATATTTTTATATTTTACTATTTTAGGCCCATATATCAATAAAGTAAAAAAACTTTGAAAGGATTTAAAATAATAAAAAATAAACATATAAAGATAAAAAAATCAAAAAAAGTACAGAGATTAGCAATAAAATGTGAACACTATTCAAGAAGTTAAAGTTATGTTTTTCCAATGCCAATCAACAAAAGAAATTCCACGTATCTCCTCTTGGTGGTGAGTTTTCAAGTCTCATATGGTTCTCGAGCCTAGACAATATCACAAAAGCTGTTATTTATTTAGTGTCTATTTAAATTTCAGTTGGATATAACAAATTAAAAAAATAATTAATTAAATAATAAATTTTAATCATAGTTGATTATGTTACAATATAATTTATTTGGATATTATTTTTTTAAAATTAATTTTAATAAAATTGAAGATGTTTGGATAATTTATTCATAATCAATTTTAGCTGTATAAGTTACCATAAAGGATATTACTTTTTAAAATTAAATTATTGATAAATTTGTATATAATATTATTAAATTTGTTAAATTTATTTAAAAATTAAAATATATTACTTAAATTATATATATGATTAATTATAAAATTTTAAATTATATTAATATTAACAAATTTAATTTACATAAATGAATAACTCCATCTATCTTAGTTCAAATTAATTTAATAAAAGAGAAATATTTAATTTTTAAATACCAAACATCAATTTTATAATAATTAATGAAGATAATGATATACAAATTGATTTCTAATGACATTATGAATAAGAGCAATACCTGACAAAGATGTTAAACACTGTCTGAAAATTTTGGCAATATAAAAAATATAACAATGTAATAAATGATACAAAATCTCTTTCTAAACCTTTGCAACAATCTTTATAATGACCTTCAATTTTAAATTAAATTAATTTTCCTCTATCAACTAATATTTTATTTAAATTAATTTTATAACAAGTACTAAGTAAAGGGTAGTGGTTGACAAAAACTTATGCTATAATTTTTTGAGAATACAAAATTTAAATTTTACTAAAAAAAATAAAAGAGAAGAGAATTTATTTTAGTTTTATTAAATTTTGTATCTTTCTTATATTTTTTTGGGCCTTTCTTGTCATTTGCCCGTATTTGTTAGATAATTTGAACGCAGAAGCTGAGTGGATTCTTGTGGAAAAATCGATTAGTGTTTGGATAATTTTGGCAAAAATCGATTTTTGCCCCAAATAATCGATTAAAACGCTATCCAAACACGCACTCAGTCATTCCCTCGCTTCAGGTGCGTTCAAAATTCACACAAACGACCCAGCGACCAGCATCGCCTTCGTCATTACATCGCAGCGTTCTCTCACTCACACACTCTCTGTGAGTATCTTCGACTCCATGATATGCTCCTTCGTGAAGCGTGAACTTCGATTTCTCTTCCGATTTCTACTGCGTTTTGTCATCCGATCCTTTACCAGAGCCATGGGTTGCTTCCTCGGCTGCTTAAGAGCCGAAGACGATGACGATCGCCTCCTCCCTACGTCTCAGCAGCACAAATCCAGGGTAGGGTTTGGAACTTCTCCTTCTTCACTCTCATTTTTCCAAGCATTTTGACGAAACCTTCAGAAATTTGTATTGTTGGAAATGTAGAATTTCCCTTCGTCATTTGTATCTTGTACCGGAGTTTTAAGTACTATTTATGGCTTTTCTTTTCGTTGATCGCGTTGTGGTTCTTTCCTGCTAATATTTTCGCGTTTTGACTCAGCACTATTAGTTTCGTTCTTCTCTGCTTTTCGTTGCTGGACAAGTGAAAATTCTCTTTCCTTCCATTTTATAGTTCTGTTAGATTGATGGAATTTTCTTCATTGCGTTGTGGTTTTAAATACCATTTATGCGTTTGCTTTTCAAAGTTATGAACTGATATGCCTCTCAGTATTTTGGTAAGTTTCTCTCGAGCACACCTTTCATGGCTTAAATTTCGACTAAATTGAGTGCTCACTTAATTAAAGGACTCAATCAAATTACGAGAGATGTCTAATATTTTTTATTTTTGGTGTTTCTGTTTTTACTGTTTGTAAACCAGGGACTTGTGACATCTCAAAATCCCCTATGTTTATTTCTATCTAAAGGTATTCCTGATGACTCACTGTTACCTCTTCCTTTAGGTTATCCTGAATCTTACCACTTTTCTTATGTTTTTTTTTTTTTGGGATAAAATTTAGCTTTAAAAAGAAAAGAAGCTTCGCTGCGTCTTGGTAGGGACAATCTTGGTTTCGGATCTCAGATAGATGACAGGGGGCTCAAGGAAGAGGTACATTGTTATTTATAGTATGAAGCTATATATAATATCTGTTCTATGATTCTTCTTAGATTACAACTCTTACACTTCTAAAGTAGGAGCTTTAATCAAATGGCTTTAGTTTGTGCTCTCATGGACAAGTCTGAATTACTATGATAAATACCACAGAATAATGATAAATACTCGAACTACAACATGGCCGATTTTGAGAAATCATGCAAGCCACAGACTTCATCATAATCCTCAATCACTCAATGGATAATATTTGTGTTGAATCTTCAGCATCTTCTTACCAAGCTGTTTTGAAATTTCTTATTACTTTTCCACATCAAGAGATGTTTGTGCTTAATAAATTTCCAATTCTCTCCACCATCTTTCCCAATATATTGGGAAATTTTCTGGCGATGACTGAGTTCCATGTTTTTTTTTTTTTCTGGTTATGTCTTGTATGAAGTATGAACTATTCACGCAGGCATTATGTGTAATTGCTAATATATGCAGTTTCAGTTATAAAAAAACCTTTGCAAGAGTAGCAAATCAAACTAATACTATAATTGCGATATTCAACCAAAAAGAACTATAAGTAGCAAAGAAATAGAGAATTCCCTGGCTTGTGGTTGAAGGAAGTATGGCAAAGAAATAGAAACGGAGTTACAGTAATAATTAACCTTAGCAATATAGTAGCAAACCAACACTAGAGTAGCAACATTCAACCAAGAAGAGCTATAAGTAGCAACAAAATAGAAACACCCCTCAGAAACATTCAACCAAAAAGAGCTATAAGTATCGAAGAATTAGAAACACTCACTTGGCAACATATTAGCCAAAAAGAGCTATTAAAGAAAGCCAGAATACTCTAGGAAAATCTACTCAAGAGTTCTCATTCCATCGCAGAGTTATAACCCCTATCTCTGCTCCTTTAGTGAGAGATGGATCTGCTTGTAATGTTACTTTTCTTCCGCCCCACTTGAAAGTCATGGTCATTGGACTTCCTTGTATTGCATATGAGCCAAGGCTTCTCAACCACTGACCACCCAACACCACGTCTGCAGTTCCTAGCTTAGTGGGAAAGAAACTCTGTTCAATCTCTATGCCTTGTGCTCTGAGAACAACTCTCCTGCTTACTTCTGACCCTTCAGCTTCAGGACCAAACCCAAAGTTTACCCAAAACCTTTCAGTCCTCTCCACTGGTATTTTTAATGCAGTAACCACTTCTTTTGAAATAAAATTGTGAGTAGCTGCTGTGCCAATCAATACAATCACCTCCCTAGAGCCAATCTTCCCAAGAAATTTGAAGCTATGTGGTTTGGTTGCCACAGTCTGATTCATTGGCAATTTTTGACTCTCTCCCATCACACTTTCTTGTTCCTCCTCTTTCTTTATTTCCTCCTTGTCGCACATTTCACCTTCCTCCTCACCAAGTAAGTTCTCATTTGGATCCATAGATCTAGGAGCCATCTCATCAAATGAGTTGGATTTTGAGCGATTCCCATAACTCCTTCTGGGCAGTTTAACCTCCTCCATCATCTCTGAAATCTTGTTTTTATCTTCAATTTCCTGAGCTAACGACATCACACGATTCAAATCCCTTGACCCAATTGATTTCACTACAGCTTTGATATCATCATTTAGCCCATTGACGAACATGCATCTTAACATCTCATCTGGAATGTCTCTAAGGGATGCAGAGAGCAGCTCAAATTGCTCTCTGTAATGTGCTACAGTAGTGAATTGCCTTAAGGATAGAAGCTGTTCATAAGCTAAGTCGCCTTTAGTGGTCTGGAATCTTTCCATGAGTTCCTGTTTGAACATTTCCCAACACTGAATAGGGTTCCTAGCTTCCACCCATAGAAACCAGTTTAGTGCCTTACCCTCCATGTTCAGAGTGGCGCAAGCCACTTTCTCTCTATCCTCAATGCCATAGAGCATGAAATATCTCTCAGCCTTCAAAATCCAGCCATATGGGTCGTCTTCACCAGAAAAAATAGGAAACTCGAGGCGGTAAGCCCCCGGACAGTTTGGCACCATTTTCTCCGCTTGTAGATGCGACTTACCTATCTCTCTCTCTTGTTTTCGAGGAAGTGATTCGAGCATGTGCATTATTAAATCTCTAGCAGCATTTATCCTAAATTCAAGCACTCCGAGCTTCTCATTCAAGCTTGCCATCTCTGTTCTCACTTCACCCGCTTCTTGTTCTAGAATTTCGATCCTAGTACCCATATCGAACTGACCCAACCCTAGGATAGTAACAAATTAACAATGCAATGGAATCTAACTACAGTAGCAGAGCAATGGAAATACCTTTGCGATGTGGTTGAAGGACGGAAGTTCTCAAACTTTTACTTGGATAGCCTCTTACACTCGGCGTCCGGTTCAAGGGAGGAAAGAAAGGTGGCAGGGAAAGTGGCAGAGGAGAGACTCTTCGTCCGTTGTGCGACGTGGTTCCGAAGAAACGACGCTGTTTCTAGCCGTCAAAAGCATTCACACAATTACCACCATCAAAACTTTTGGTTGTTAATTGAAAAAATAATAATAAATTTTTTAAATATATAAATAATAATTTAATTCTTTAAAATATAATAATTTTTTTAAAATTTTTAGAGAGTTTTTTATCATTAATAAATTTTTATAAATTATTAAATTATTTTTATTAAAGATAAATTATTTATAAGTTTTATTTAAATATTTATAACTTTTTTCTTATATTTCAATAATGCATTAATAAATCATAACTTTATATGTTAATTTTTATATGTTGTTACATTGTTATGAATATAAGAAAAAAAGTTGTGAATATTTAAATAAAACTTATGAATCGATTATTTTTAACAAGGATAATTTAATAATTTATATAAATGTATTAATCATAAAAAATTTTTAAAAATTTTAAAAAAAATTATAACATTTTAAAAAATTAAATTATTATTTATATATTTTAAAAGAATTTTATTTTCATTTTTTTATTAATTTGGGCAGCCTTGTCAGAAAGCAAAAATTTGCTTTTATAAAAGTTACTTTTTTAAAAGATGATTATGACAAAAATAAATTCCTACTCATGATAAAAAAAATCTAGCCCATATCTCGAAATCTTGCCGAATTTCTAGCAATTAATTGGGAAATATAACTTTCGATATTTATACTTTATTAAATAGAAAAGAGAAGATAATATCAGGATAAATTTATTTAGTGAAACTATTTATCAAAAGCATTCTCACGGTCACCGCCGTCAATACTTTTTATTGTTATTGGGATAGCTTTATCAAAAAGCAAAAGTTATTTTTACTGGTAAAATTACTCTTCTAAAGATGATTATGATAAAAGTAAATTTGCGTGATGGAAAGGGGGGGGGGGGAATCCAGTCCATATCTCGAAATCTTGCCCAATTTTTACCAATTAATTCTATCTCAACAACCTGTAGGAGATGGCTAACCTTGTCAGGTTTGTTTTTTTAAACCTGAAAATATTCAAGACTGGACTACTATTTTGAGGTATAAAATGATAAACTCTAAAATTTTAATATAAAAGAATTAAATACTACGTATAGTCATACATTAAAAAAACTCTAACCTCATTTGATTTTGATCATTCTGATTCTTTCTCCCACATCCATCGATTGACTAACTGACCAAGTACGCAGCTAGCCACCTTCCTTTCCTTTACTCTCAACTATCAAAACTTAACTGATGATGCTAGCAAAGTCTACTTATCATCAAAGTTGATTTTATAATGTTACTATTTTTTATTAGATTTAAATTTATTGTTGAGTGGATTGATTTAAATTTATTAGATAGACTTAATGTTATGTATAATAATTTTTTTTAAATTTTAAATATATAATTTTAGATTTTTAACTTCAGCCCTGAGGGTTAGAATTGAGTTGTGTAAAATAGAATCCTAAAATATAATCAACTTTGAAAGAGTCTGTCCGTTTAAGCCCTAGCCCTTCAAGGGCCGACATTAAAAGCAGTCTCCAGCAATAACTAATTAAATAAATATTATCTGCAATTAACATGTACTTTTATATTAATAATAAAAAATACTAGTACATACTTTCTCCATTTCTAATTATAAAATATTTTTAGATAAAATTTCACATATATTATTAAATATATTTACTACTTACTTTTTCCTGGCCACAATATATGATATCAGTTACTACTTCAATATTCCAAAAAAATTAGGTAAAACTTTAATCTTTTAAAAAAATTTACTACATCTTTTCAATTATATTCTTATTAATATCTTATATAAGTACCTTAATAATAATAATAATTGAAATGCTAATGCATCATTTTTGTCAAAAATAAAAAATAAAGTGAAAGTATAGTTGGAAAAAATAATTATAAAAATTACCTAATTCTTTATAGTTTGAATTAAACAGGATTTTTAGAAGATATTATATATTGTAATTTGGAGGGAGTATATTTTAATGATTTTGGGATATATTTCCTCTTATTTTTATTATACTAGGCTGCTTTCTATAAGAATGTTTTAGTTCTTAATATAAGTTACTTGTTTTATTTTAAATATGCCTCTTTTTGTTTCTAAAATTTTTGGTATCTCAATGACGTAAGTATGTAACTAATTTTTTTGATGATGTGAGTTTGTTGTATATGACTTATTGTAAAGATAGAATGAGTACTTTATTTATATATATATATATATATATAAGTTTTGCATGCACATATATTCTTAAACATATGTGTGTGTGTGTGTTCGGTAAACATATTCTTATATATATTTTAATTTGTGTGTATTTATGTTATGGCTAGAGATGTGTTCAATGATTCATTCACTACATGTTCTATTGTAATAATAATGGTAAAATAAGTTATGATATGCTTTGGCTGGGATCAGTGGGTGAAAAATGACATCGTTTTTGGAGACACGCCTACCCTGCGAAGTGTTTTTGGGCGACTTGTTTACTGTTATGTTTCAGTTTCAGTGTTCTTTTTAATAACACTGCAGATTAATTAATTTATATTTATATAAATTATCAAATTAAATTCAATAACTTCAAATAAGTGTTTAAAGAAGCTACTTTTCCAAGAATTCCATGCTTCCATCTTCTTGGCTTCTAATTAATTCTAATTTTGTTGGCCAATTCTTGAGTTTTAATTTATCTGGGCTTTAGTCTTGAGGCCTAAGTGATCTGTTTTTAGACTTGTTAAATTGGATATGGATTCAGAGTGCATAAGTATACTTATTTAATAAGTATTTTAGTTACAGCAATTAGACTTCATGAATACTTAAAATTATCCATATACATTTTTTAAAAAAATTCAAAATAATTCTTATGATTAAAGTATTATTCACATATATGCTTTCCTATAAAAAAAATTTAAGATTTGATACTTTCTAAATATATATAACAAATTTATTATAATTGTTTGATTAAATTGAATAGTTGTTATCGTGTTATATAAGACACTCATTAAGTAAGTAGACTTAAATCATTCATGGATCAAAATCCTGCAAGGTTGGGGTCCCAGCATAAGCATAGAAACTAAACTCACTTGGATGTAACCTTGTTGGAATTTTCCTGTAAACTTGTTCTCAAACTTTAATGCAAACCAATTATGATGAATAAACAATAATATCATTGCATATAAAACATTCTTGTGGATTCTGTTTTGTTTATATAATTTGACTTGATTATTGTGCATATAATTATGACACTCTCTCTACAGGTAACGTCTCTGAAAACCAGCGATTCCTCAACGTCTGACAAATTGAAAGTGTTACCTCGTGGAAAGATTCTGAGTCTTCAACGTTTCATTCTTGCCTTCCCCACACTCTTTCGAGAAACTTCAGCTGGAGGTTCAATCTTCGATCCCTGCAACTCCAATAAAAGTTTTGGAAGAAGGGAAAATGGCAAGGATTCTTCAGCGCGTACACCTTGCAGGTAATATATATAATATATCTATTTATATCGTTCTTTTTGAACTTTTTTTATGCTGATATTGAATAACAATGCACCAAATTGCAATGGACAATTCAAATTATCTCAAAACAAAACAAATCTGATTAACATAATTTAATCAAATTAGTTAAATTTAGGTAATGCATACGTGCTTATCAGCTTATGTACTTGGGCCACATTACCGATCAACGGTGTGCACAACATAGTCTAATAAACAATTAATATGATTAAATGAGTTTTTAGTCAGTTCTCATTGCAGGCTAAGCTTTCATCTCTTATGACACAATAGAAAAGAAA
>NW_026557023.1:0-28853 GCF_029017545.1 Prosopis cineraria | reverse complement strand
CGTAATTTGGGAAGGAAAACGATTTTCAGGTAGTGATATTTAACAAGTTTTCCTCTAAAAATTAATGAATTTCATTTGCAAATTTTTATTTTGAGAGTTTCATACTATTAGACCTTGGTCTTTGTTTCATATTATTAGTCTTTATTCAAGTTTAATTCAAGTTTTCGGTCCTTAATGTCATTCTCCCTACTTTCAATTGTACATCAATATCAATAAATTAATATTATTAATCTAAAAATTATAAACATCAATATCAATAAATTAATATTTTGGTTTTAATAGCCTAACACAACCCTCTTCTTTAAAAAATCTTTGAAAAAAAATAACAAGTTTCAATTATCTATATTAGAGCTATACAAAATTTGTAAAAAGGGCAACAACTAATAAAAGAACATATGGAAGAAAGGTAAATGATTTTTTTTATAGGATTAGCCTATATCATGAATCATTTTTAAACCCTTATTTGTTTGACCCGATTCCAAGGTAGTACTAGGATGGGTAGTGCAGGGGGCCAATTTAAATAAAAAATTATTTTATATATTAATAATTCATTCTTTAATTTTTTAAAATTTTAGAATAAAAATTTAATTAAATTTTTTTTACAAAATGAAAAAATAATAAGATAAGAATCATTAAATTAAATTATATAATATTTTTTATAAATTAAAAATAAGTTATATGTTTAATTTATGCATATGATAGAAACATTAAAAAAAACTACAACTTGATGTACTGAAACCAATACTAATAAATAATATATGCACATTAAATAATTAAAATAATTTATTAAAGTAATTATTCAATTTTTTATAACAATATGTATTCAAGAATTTTTTTTAAAAAAAATCTAGTGAGAAACTAACATATGCCTTATTAATATTAAATTCACTCTTTTTTATTAATAAAAAAAATATTCATCTTGCATTGATAATAAAAATATTTTTATAAATTAATACAATATACATTTATATCTATTTAATTGATAAATAAATAATAAATTAGAATTTACATATATGCAAATGGGAGTGACTTTCCTTACAAACACACGTGTGAGAGAGAAAGGGAGAAGTTTTCTCTTTTTTCTTTTTTTTTCTTGGGAGCCACTCAACTGAATACACATTGTAACCTCAGTTCCCGCACATATATGAAATGGCTATGGGGGAATAGGGGCCAGGCGCCTCTCAAGCAACATGTGGGTCTGCCCTTGCCCAATTGTAGATGTTCTGGCTGAATATATTTAAGCAGAAATTTTTTAATTGTATATTTTTTTTAAATGATATAATTCTTATTGTGAAGTTAAGAAAAGATATTAACTACAACCTTGAATTATGGAAGAGAATCTTGGAGTTGAAGGGTTTTCACTTGAATAAGAGTGAGACAGAATATCTGCATTGCATTTTTTTATAAGAGATCAGTTGATAATAATTTGAAAATGAGATACGAGATCAGGTCATATCACAAGTGAAAAACTTTATATATTTGGAAATAATTATTCAACGTGATGGGAAATTGATTGGGATATTACACATAAGATACAAGAGGTTTAAATGGAGAATGGCTAAATAAGTTTTTATAATCAAAAAGTACCTAATAAACTAAAAGAAAATTTTATCAAGCTATTATAAAAACTTGCCATGCTACAGGCTTTAAAGAGAAAACATGAGCATAAATTTAAAATAGCGGATAATGCAAATGTTTATATGGATGTAGGGGCATACACAAAAATATAAAGTTTGAAATTAGTATATACAAGAAAAAGCAATTGTGGCATATATTGATGGGAAAATAGTAGAAAATCATCTAATATAATTTGAACATATACGAAGAAGGTCGTAAGAGATATCGGTGAGGAGAGTGAAATGAATAATTTTGAGTCCTGAAAAAAGAGGGATAGAGAAAAAAAAATACTTATAAAAATTGTTGAATGAGACCTTAATTAATAATTCTGCTAAAAGTTTTATTGATGTTAGAAAACAATGCTATCATACAATCTATATAGCCAATCTTATATAGTAAATAAAGCTTATTGCTGTTATTATAATAAAATATTTTGTTCATAATAGTTTGATTATGTTCTGATTATAATTTAACCATTATCTTTCACTAATTTAATAGTGAATTTCATTTTCAATACCTTGATTTTTGTACCTTATGGATAACTCATAGTACATGGTTGTGTGTGCAGAAATGACAGATGGTTCTTTCTTCAGAATCAGGAGGTCATACTTCTGAATAGTATACTTGCCTATACTGTATTTAGACCACAGAAAAGATTTTCAATAAAATGAATATGACTATGGAAAGGGGATAAAAATAAAAAAGATGTTTTGCATAGAAATAAAGCAAAATATACTATTGGTTAGTGATATTTGATAGAATGAAAAAAGTGAAGAAATGGAGATAAAAATAAGCCAAAAGATTGTTTTACCTTCTTGATAAAAGAAGTGGCCGTTGATTGAATCATAAATCAACATTTCATTGATTTTCAACCATGTACTTTTAACTTTTCATCTTTTTTTTTAGTGAAAAGGAAATTTATTAAAAAAAACATATATATGCAATATGTACAAGAAAGTGAAAAGCAATTACATCAGGCTTTTAAAGAGCAAAAAAGACCTATGAGTATGATTCACGATAGCTTTAATATATACAAGGAAAGAAGATTTATCAACAACCTTCTCAATGAATATGTGTTTGTTGCGAACTTCCTATAGTTTCCAACTTAAAATACTAATGCCAGTTTTCAAGAAATGTCAACATTGGGTGATCAAAGTATATTAAAAAGCCATGTGGTAAAGTCACTCTGATAGAATTCATCATGCATATCAAGGGGTAGAACTTTTTTCTAGATATTTGCTACAAAAGGACAATTTTTGAAGGCATGATTGATATCTTCTATTGGGTCATGGCAGACAGAATATTGTGAGTCATGCGTTATCTTAGAAAGAAGACATTCAACATTTGTGAGAAGCTGACCTTTAAAAAGTAACCAGATAAAAGTCTGAACCCTTTGCACCACAAGTAGCTTCCAGATACTCTTCCATTTAGCCTCAACATCATTTCATTCAATAGAGTGAGAGGCTTGATAAGCTGATTTAACAAAAAACAATCAACTTTTCATCTTTGATTATATGATAAATAGTCTCTTTCCATCATTTTATCACTCGATTCCCAATTCTAAAACCCTCTGTCTTCCAATACACACCAAAGTCCAATTCCCTGTGCCAAACGTAGCCTTAATTTCAATGAGATTTGTGTTACAAGTCGTTTTCTTTTGGGTGGGCAACAATAAAATCTTATAACAAGAAATTTATGACAATTAGATCCTCAAAAAAAATTAAAAAAAAATTGTGAATATTAATTCAAACAATTGTAAACAAGAATCCCAACTATAAATTAAATCGTATATTTAGAATTAAAATATTTTTTTAATTAAAACTCCTAAATTTATAACTATTTAAATCATTATTTTACAATTGATTTTTGATAAAAATTTATTGAGGACATAACTGTCATAAATTCGTTGTTTTAGGACTTTAATATCATTATTCTTTTTTTTATTTGGCCAACAAAATGAAAAAAGAAAGAAAGAAATAAAAACAGTTCAATTTTCAATAACAACCTTACATATCTTAAAACATGTCCAGTAAGACATAATTTTGAATTGTCTACATTACATCTAAATGTTTATATTTTTTTTTATTTAAATATTTTAAATAAATAAAATTATTGAAATTTAATTTCAATGGTTGAAATAAAATGCATGTATGTATGTATTCACAATTGTATACCACATGAACGTCAATGAGCATAATTATGGTCTGCATTTTTTTTAGACACACAGTTGTAGACTATTCTTTGGGCCACATTCCGGATATTAATAATAATTGTTGATATTTATTTTGGAATTAAGATCCAATTTTTTCTTATCAAAATTATCCCACTTTATGTAAAAGTTGTATCCAAACCAACCAATATTAATTTAGTTAATAAGGATTTGATTCATAATATATAAGATTGCAGAATTAAATTCAATTATCAATGTGAATACTTGTTTAGTGGACAATATGTAAGTACTTTTGTAAGCATTCATTGAACCTAAAGATATGTTCAAACTTTGATGAGCTCTCGAGACCTAATTTATTTAAACTTTTTTTGTCCAAAAAAATAAAAATAAAGCTGTATACAGTCTTTTTGGGCCCAATGGTCTTTTTATAAATGTACTGTATTGAGGAATGGGTTAAATGGTGAGCAGCCCAATATGAGGGCCCAAAATGATTTCAACCGCTCTCCACGATTTTGATTATCATGCTTGATAATTGTAATAAAGAAAATTTTTCTTGGAAGTAAAATTTAATATCTGAGTGACTACATTCATAATAAGCTAAAATTTAATATCCAAGTGACTACATTCATGGCCACAAGTGAAATTTTGGATTATGCCCGAGGGAAATTGTGTATTTGCGACTGTATTCCCTTGTGCTCGTATTTTGCTTTGTTTGATATTATAGGTAGGATAAGAATGAGAAAATATAACATATAAATTAAGACTTTGCTCCAAGGAATAAATTCACTACACGTTTGGTGCAAGAATGTTTTTTAGAAAGAAAACGAGTTGTACCTGGAAAGAAAAGGAAATATATACATTTTCATTTTCTCTATAAAACACACATTGCATCAAAGTGTCCCAGCAGAGGAAGAGGCCCAAGTTTTCTTACCATTATAAGTGCGCCTCAAGATTCACGAGTTTTACGCTTCAATAGTGTATTCTTAATTCAAACATCACGAGAATCAATCTTGATTTAAAGATTAGGAAGTTTAACCTCTCCATAGAACTATCCTATCTTGTCCAACAGCCATCGCATTAACTGGTAAAGAAACATGACAAATATCATGCGTGATAGGAAGATAAGTGAGGAGTGAACAAGTGACCATACTGTCTGTACATTCAAGCAATTTTCAACTGATTAACAAATTAGAACAAAACATATTCTAATCTATATATATATATCATACACTAAATATCATCTGGGTGAAATTAAACATAATCCTTAAGATATGATCCTTTAGACAGGCAAACATATGCAAGGACCTGCCTTGAGTAAGAGGACAGTCTGTAATCTGTGGGCCGTTATTATATGAGCTAGTGTCTAGGGCTTGCCCCTCCTCATGCAGGATGGACATTTGTATTGCTTTATGCTCTCAGCCTTTGCAGGAGTAATCTTCACACATTTCCCATGGAACCACCTCTCACAGACATCGCAGCCATCCAAAATTCATCTGCATTGTAATTTCCACCACAGCTCCCACAAAGGGTTTCGCTATGCTCATCTTCGTCCTCCTCATAACCCTCATCGGCAAATTTGGATTGCTTTTGACTTGCCCATCACTTGATCTCTGCAGATAAATCTATTGTGCATCAAATAAGGAATACATATGGCTTCATTCCATGGATATGTTTAGAGAGTGCTTTATAAGACTTGACTCTCACAGTGATTGTTATTTTCGTGGCACAATAACATAAAGCCAACGTGGTTGAGCAAAAAAGCTTTGTACAATACAGTCCACTGAAATACTCTGCAGAGGTTGAAGTGACTACAAACAATAACATTCTATAGCTTCATTAGCTTGGTTTGGTATTAACTACTTCTCAAAAGCTGATTCTAAAATTTCGGTAACAAAAATTACAATAGATAAATGTGAACTGTTTCAGAGTGATGCATGCGCAATCAAACCCATGACTCACAAAGTGAAGCCAACATGCTGATAAATGTGAGCTGCACTTGTTTGAAATTTTTTAAAAGGAGATTTTTCTTTTTAGGTTCCTCCAATTGTAGGACACAGAAAAGGTACAGATCACTTTTAGAAGTATAACATACAATACATTAAGAAGTTACTCTCGGTTTTCTTTCCCAAACACAAACATATAAAACTAATTAAAAATTTCACAAAGAAGTGCCATTGACATAATTGATTCCGTTGTTTTAAGGCAACTCGCAAGAAATACAGCCAGAGGTGACCCACCCAGAAGAAACAAAGACGCAGTCATCAACTAAAAAGAAACTACTGACCTTGGTGCTGCCCCTGGACTTGCTTCCACTGTCCGCAGTTGGCTTGTCCTTTATAGGTTTTCTCTCAGTCACAACTTCAAAGACAGTGGGAAGATCATTGATCAAGCTAAATAAACGCTTCCTGCCATAAAGAATCAAATTTACCATCAATAGAAGGAGCCGTGTGATTAGTAGCAGCTGATGATGAGGGAAAACAGTTAAAACAAGAAAAGAAACAAGAGATATTGCATTTACTAATATCCTGCCTATTCTGGTAGTTTCTGTATAAGGAGAAGTGATTCAATTTGTTCCCCTCATAAAAATCCTTATATCAAACATTTCAAATAATCTCTGCCTGCCAAAAATTGCCAACAATTTTTTAATAAGAAAACTGAGGATTTATATTAAAACAACCCCACCAAGTCATGCTCATAACCTTCAGCAAAAGGCAAGTATCAATGGTCAATGTCCTTGACAGATCTAGAGCAAAAACTCATATTATTAACATTGTTTTTAACCTCAATATTTTATATGCTTAAGCATGTCCTTAACAGATACAGAGCACATAAAACTGAAACCATCACCATATGCATGAACCTGCAGAAGATCTAGATGGTACCTTTCATTGCGGTTGAGACGGGCCCCAAGATAAAATGCCACAGAAAGCAGCCATGAATCGCTATGAACAGCAACAAGAGAAAGCCAGTCCCTGCGAATCATGCCATCTCTAGCAAAATTGATTCCAAGAGCTGGCTCAGGAAGCTCCGGGGGAACTTCCTCTGCTGGCAGAGTTACTTCCCAGGTTTCATTTGGATGTCCATAAAGGCACAAGTTCTCCTTTTCTTAAACAGACACATAGGGAACTTTAAAATCAAAGGAATGAATTAAAGGATTGGAATGAATAAACCAAAAGAACTAAGAAAGAATATACATTCGGAATCGAGAAGATAAAGGAAAACAAGTTGAGTTGACATTCCCGGACATTCAATATACCAGAACATAAATTCAAACAGCAACAGAACTTTCAAAATTCTTGTTTAAATCCAGCAAGGCAATCAAACAGAGAACTAGTCTCAATTCCAGAGTCATGCAAGGTTTAGAGCTTTAACAGGAATTAAACTGCACAAGAGTCATGCAAGGCTTTGACTTTCATTTTCAACGAATTATCTGGGAAAAAAGAAAGTCAACATGAGCCATTCTAACGAGTACTCATAATTCACATACAGACTAGAAATAAAATCATGAAATTCAGCTACAAATTATGGAAGCAACAAAAAATAAAGTGACAAAACAGAATAATTTTACGTAAATGTCAAAAGAAAACAAGATTGAAGAATTCGAATTACCTGGATCACAGAGTCCGTAAAATTCGTCCACATCTGAGAAGGGAAAAAAAATGTCAGATGCAACAGATAAATTAAGAAAAAGTCACATTCAGGAAATGAATTAGAAACGAAGTTATTAAGAAATTGATCCGAGCATAACCTTGAGTCAAAGCACGAACAACACCGGCTCTCCGAGCACTATAATCCTTGAAGATCTCCTCCACGGTGCGAGGACTAGAAGCCATTTCCATGAACAGCGATTGAGATCTAAGCGGAAAGGGTCGAATTGAAACACTAGGAAGATGAAGAAGAAGAAGTGAAGAAAGAAGAAGGGATCGACGAGATCGATGGTGACTGAGATGCATGTGATCTGCAAGAAAACGGTACGAAGAAACAAGAGGAAAAATAGAGATACAGAAGAGAAAAGAAAGAGAGAGTGGTGTGTGTAAATAACGCTATGCGCTTCTCTCGTCGTTTTTACGGTTTTACCCCCATTTTATTTTTACTCCATAAATATTTATCATTTTTTAATTTTAGAACTATTTCATTGCCAGATCTGTAAAAAAATATACTAAAAAATATGATTAAAAAATTTTATAAAATAATATATATATATTATATTTTATTATTTATATATTTCCTTCACTTTGAATGTTTTACACGTTTAAATTTGTTCTAAAGGTTCCAAATTCCTATCTTCACTTGTTCTTGTTGTCACTGCCAGTGTATCCTCTGCTTTTTAATTAATGAGTGTGGACTCAAGCTTGATTGAAGAATATAAGTGACAAATACTTTTTTCCTAGTTAGGCGTGATATATTGGATTTTAAATAACTTACACTAATTGTTTTAGTGTAAGTTAACTCTTAAAATTTTAAATTCCATTACTTTAGGAAATGATTTATTAATCAAGGTACAACATTGTAATTACCTAATCACGTTTAGATTATTATTATTATTATTATTATTATTATATTTTTATGGCTAGTTGGCCGTTGTTCATTTGGAAAAGTTTTGGAGGTATTTGTTTCTTTTTTCCTTATATTACAATTACAATTTTAAAATGAAAGTGAAGGAGTAAAGAATTTAGGCGGATGCTTGAGTTGAATCACGTAAAATGACCAAGTCAAAAAGCATCTCCTTTTGATTTTAGGCCGAAGCTAAGTCAACGTTAGACCAAAGTTCTTTTTGCAAACAGACAATTTAATAAGTCAACTAGTGTAAGAGCTCGGACTCTGTAGTCCAGCCCACCATTTGCTTAGCTAAATGGCAGCATCATGTGTGCAGGGAACGATGGGAAAATTTTAGTCAAGGGCGCCTGATGAAACATAATAAAAAAGAAAACTCTTAAATTTTTAAAATTTTGTTGAATGACTCGTATGGATTCTTGTTTAAATTTCTGACAAAAATGATAAAATTATCCTCATTTAAATGAATAATATAAATGACTTATTCGTTCTCATATTGTATGTTGTTTATTTACTTACGTTATATTGTTCGTTTTCCTATTTTATTTGTTTATAATTCTACTTTCACCTTATTTCATTCTAGGGTCATAAACAAGTGAAGCAGGGAAACGAACAATATTCCGTAAGTAAATAAACCACATACAGTATGAGAACAAATAAATCATTTTATCATGAAATCAACACTTGGAATGAAATCAGTGAAACTAAGATTATAAATAAGTGAAGTAAGAAAATGAATAAATTTCGTAAGTAATAAACAATATACAATATAAAAATAAGCAAGCCGTTTATGTTGTTCATTTAAATGAGGATAATTTTGCCATTTCTATCAGAAATTCAAATGAAAATTTGCACGAGTCTTTTAGTGAAATTCAAAAATTGAGGGGCTTTCTTTTTCATTATGGGTGGTCAAGGGTCCCTCCTTGAAATTTTCCTAACAAACATAACTTTGGGTCCCACTTTGTTCCAGTTTTGCTATAAGTTTCTGTATTTTTTTTAATATTCTAAATCTCTATACTTTTACTTTTTGGTATTTTAAGTCCTTAAAAGATATAAAAACCTATAACAAAACTCAAGCAAAATATAAAAATTTAAAGTTGTATTTATCCTATGTTGCAATACTAAGGGTGAGAATTTTTCATGATTTATGATGATTTCATATAAATTTTATATGTATATTGACAGATTGATGATATAAATATGATGCACTTTGAGTGTGAATTCTCTTTATTGTCGTGAAGCGAAACACTACAAATTTAGATTGTCAATTTTTATTTTATGATTCAAATTTAATAGTATTTAAAAGTGCATATTAATTTAGCATGACTGAGCAATTTATCTTTTAAACTATAAGTCAAGTAACACTAGAAATTTTATATTCCTTTATTATATAATTTATTTCCTCAACTTTTGAATTCATAACAAGTTTTCCCTGACATTAAATAGAAGATAATGTTGGTATTTTATGGTAGTACGGCCTCCTAGTTCAAACGTGTGGCATTCATTTTTACCTGACATGTGCATGAACCAATGAGACAACCATATAGTAATAGACATTACTTTTTTGGTCCTATTTACAAGTTACTTCCAACATGTTTCACCAGTATCAAGAAAAATTTTAAAACTCATTAATTCTGTCTTAAAATTTAATAAGTTTTTAATTTTGCCCTTATTAAATATACACAATTCAATAACATATTTTCTCTCTACAACATTTAATGGAAGATAAAAAAAATTATTATAAAAACTTAATGACGTGATTTTAAATAGGACCAAAATCTACTCTCTCTCCCCTAGAAATAGGATTAGAAGGAGTATCTTTTATTTAATGTCAAGGGGGAGGTTGCAACGAATTCAAAAGTAAAAAAAAATTACATAATAAATAAGTTTCAGATCTTTAATGCTACTCTACATATAATTTAGATGGTATGTTGCCCTTTTACCGTTTATATTGTTAAAATTTCATATGAAAGTTCAGACTTACAATAGGGGATACAATGAAAGACCTCAGTGAAGAAAAACCAAAGTCCATCGACTTGAAGGCAGAAATTGCCTTCTACTACTCAAATAAGTTTAATTGAAATAATATGTAGATAAAATTATATGAAAATTTGGTGCATTACAAAAAATTTAAAATGAATCATGACTTACAAATAGAACAATCTTCTATAAATTTTATAATGATATTAGTGTTTTTTTTAATTAAAATACAAAAAAATGATATTATATATAAACAACTTTGAATAACTTTTTCCTTTTTATTTTATTCCTTGACAACTGATACCTTTCTCTTCCTTGTACAACAGGGTTTAGAGAATGCCAACAGTTTTCTTTCCTTTCCGCCATCATGATTAACTTCTCATAAATTGACTCTTCCATATTATTAAAAGTTTCCCGTAAAACCAAATCGAGAACACAAACAAATTCTTCCTGGCAAGCCAAAAATAATTCTCTTTAACCATATTGTTTCCCTTTTACAACTAGCATTCTCTTTATATTTCCATTCGAATTTGCTGCATCGTGCATGTAAATGGCAGAAAATTTTGTAATAGCAAATACCAAATAGTGTATTCAAATAGGAATTAAAAGAAAGAAAGAAATCCTGAGAAGCTACCTTCATCAGAGTATTATTAAATAAATTACCCTTATGCAATCACCTAATTCTTATGGTGAAGATGATATTATTATTTGGAGGCCCTCTAGCGACAAGAACTTCTCTATCAAATTTGCCTACAAAGCCATTAACAATCAACAAGAAAAGAATTATTATAACATATGGTCTAAAATCTAAAAATAGCCTATATATAAGAAAATTAAATATTTCCTTTGAAAGGCGGCTTGAGGTCAGCTACAAATAAATGTCACGATCTTCAATTGAAAAAAACGTTCAGCAACGCAAATGCCCACTTAGTTACAACTCTCCTAACTTTTCTATTCACATTTTACGTGATTGTAAAGATGTAAATGAGGTTTGGAAAAAATTAATTAATCCATCCAAAAGTGATATTTTTTTCTCTTTCTATGCAGGATTTGATAATTTGAAATGTTAAAAACAAAGCAAAAAGCATGTCCACATGAAGATTGCTTTGGTAGAAACTGTTTGCTCATACTTGCTAGAACATCTGGAAAGCAAGATGCAAAAAAATTTACTCAAGAGATACAAATGCAAAAAAAGACATCACTTTCTCTAATACCAACCAAATTATCAATGACGTGAAGCTCCAAGTTAAAGTTGATTTTTTAAACAGAATCAACTCCAGATACGAAGCTAAATGATATCCACCAAAAATTGGATGATTTAAACTTGACGTTGATGGTTTAGTCAAACACAATGGAGCAACTTCTTCTGGAGGACTAATCAGAGACCGCCAAGGGAATTGGATCAGAGAATTTACTATGAATCTTGGTTATCAATCCACCATTACAGCCGAGCTTATAAGAATTTTGAAAAAACTTAACATATGCTGGAATGGTAACATTACCAAAGTAAATGTTTGCTCCAATTTTATGGAGGCTCTTCCCTCATTGAAAGTGATGTCGAGCAAAGCCGCCTCCTCGCACAAATTTTAAAGAACATTCGAAGCATCTCTATGAAGAATTAGGAAATCACCTTTGATCACATCTACAGAGAAACAAACTGTTGTGCCAACTTTGTAGCCTAAATGACTTCAAGGAATCATTTTGATACTACTTTCTTTGATAAACCGCCCACTGAATGTAGAAACCTTATGGCTTCCGACATAATCTAATTTTGGTCTCTTGCACGATTTTTACCGTGGCCATGTATTCAAAAAGAAAGAAAATGTATGTAAAAAAGAATTGAACTCCATACACAATCACAGTTTGGTGTAATTTCCTCCCCAAACACATTTCTGTAGAAAGTTGAATTTATATTGTAACCAAAGTAGGTTAAATTTATATTGCAACAATTTTTTTAAAAAAATAAAACTCAATTAAATTGAAGCTGGCTGAAACGGATGAAACAAAGAGGGAAATTAAGAGTAGGACAGAAAGAAAGGTCCTAATCTGGGAGTACAAAGAAATTCAATTCTGGCCAACACTTCCATAGAAACAAGTGGTTGAACAAAATTCTCAAAGCTCAAAGAAGACCAGAAACAAAATAATATAGGAGAAGAATTAAGCAGCAAAAACAAATATCAAACTCCTAATGTTGTTCTAAAGAAATTCAGTTCACCAAATCAAGAATTTCCATTTAAAATCGAAAATCAGCAAGCAGCACAATTGCAATCTCACACGATTTGGTTAACATGGTGGTAGGGAGAGCTACCGCCAGAGTCTATGGAGATGTCAATAATCTCTTAATGCCGCTTTTCTGCTCTGCTGTAAGCCTGGAGGGGAATTTGATGTTAAACTTGATTCTCAAGTTCCCCTTCTTGGAAGGTTCTTTGGGAATGGGCATACCCTCTCCCTTAACAACTTCTTCATATGTGGGACTAATGATGGAGCTGATTGGTACAGTAAGATTCCGCCCATCCAGGGTTGTCAGTTGTGCCGTGTAACCCGTCAGTGCTTCTACCAGAGATACCTTCTGGGTGACAACAAGATCATTGCCATCCCGCTTGAAGACACTATGAGGCTTCTCATCAATAATAAAGACAAGGTCTGCAGGTATAACTCCTCTTTGTTCATTTCCCTTCTCAGGAAATGTTATTTTGGTACCTTTCTTCCAACCAGGCTTGATCTCAATTGTCAGAATTTCCTCTACTGTAGTGGGCTTCCTGCACAAGAAGAAAAGATTTGGTGGACTGAGTAGAAAAGTCACAACTAATTCGAAATACTTTGGTTCACTTATCTTGAATTTACTATTATAATCTTGGAATAATGCTGCAAATTTCACATCTTGACATATAGAAACCAATGAAACACCAAACTTAAAAACTGAAGTTGTGTCATGTTTAATGTATATCGGACACTCATCAAATATGACACTTCACATTGTCTTCAGAGGTCCTTAAGAAATTATTTCAATAGATAGCATATGTAGTAACGAGCAAACATTTATGAAACAATTAACCACTTAATTTTGTATAGAGTATTTAACCAATTAACCATTTAACTTAGGTAGCTAAGTTGTATATAAAGTCAATACAAAAACTGCACCACTGAGTGTTGCAGTAAATGACCTCAAATTGCACTAAAAAGAAATCCCCATTCAACTTCAAGCATCTCATCCAGTTGTAAGACACAATGCTAATAACAATACTAAGAGCAGAAACTGCCAGTACCTTTAATTTAAGCACCTAAGCTTCTGGCCCTGTGAAAAGCTTAGTCTACTATTATTGCCTGAGATCTCAATAGGTAACAGGGTTGAACCCCCTTCAGAACTAAATATATGGGCACTTCAAACACATTTTAGCAAAAAACACAAACGCATAGATAAAGTTCTTCCTAGAACAAAGCCTAGATGGAAAACAACCAGAGATTCCAATGATCTACCTTATCTTTACTAACTTGAGAAATAGTTTCTCTCAAAAAAGAGACAAAGAACCAAACAACCACATTTCTTAATCTGTCGCATGCCATCTTTTGCATTACCAAGAGAAGTTTTCAAGCAAAAAGGGAACAGAGAATGTATACATAGCCCATGCTGAGAAGATATTGAAATACTTGAGACAATTAAATTATCTAGGTATGCATGTCACCCGTTAGGACCTTACAATATGCAGAATTCATACAGGAAATAATTCCTTTTATATTTTCAATGCCAATAAACTATAAAGTATAAGCAAATCATCCATTCTTAATCCAGCTTTACAACTTTTGTAACGTCCACAAATGTCACCCCCTTGATCTTTATTCCAGTTGTGCAAGTTGGTAACCTCAACATCTTATATCCTCATCATAAAATTACAGCAGACCAATCAATTTCCCTCAATACTTCATTTCTAGTTTATACAACAGATCTATAAAAGACAGAGAATCCAATCTTTGCGATTCAGCTTTTTTCACATCCAATAAAGTTCTAGATTAATAAAAACTAATTTATCTCATTAATTTGTTTCTCACTCAGCAGACACTGGGTCCATCAAAGACATAGATGATCCCGTATGAACAACAATAATAACAAGACTTATCCCACAATGCAGCATTAACACTCCATTCTTTTTACCTGAAACTGTAACCCGGAAAAAAACTAAATGCCTACTATAAAGAACAAAATACTAAAGTAAAAATACAAAAATTAAGGTGAATAATATGATGACAACCTAGCCCATTCACAAATAAACTTTAGATTGAACTGTGGTGCAAAGCTTTTCATACAACACGAATGAATCAAATTCATGAGGAACAATTAGCAGTCAGCATCTGTACTTAGAACTTCCTTCATCTAGATTCCTATTAGCCGTCAAAATAAAAAATTTTATTCTGGAATACATTCTGCTGTAAATTAGAACTACCACCAGAAGACCAATAGGAAGATTTGAGACATTTACCAATCATAAGACCAAGATAAAAACAGCACAAAGATGAGATTCAGGACTGGGGGTAATCTTTTCTCCTTTGACTTCTGCACTCATCCAACTCAAATTTATGCTAACAAATGTGGAGAGGTGAGGTTCATTAATCTATGTCTGGATTCAAAAGGCCAACCCAGAGCCTAAAGGCACTTAAAAATCTCAACCCAACACAAAATCCACCTTGCCATTGGAAAAGTTGATTACTCTGAGCATGTAAGACTACAAATTCACAGCTGAATTTCAAATAAAAGAATGAATCCACCCAATCAACCGATCAAGTTTCAAATCAACCAATAAGACAAAAAACCAAACAGCATATTTCAAGTAAAAATATTGGGGTTCAGTACTTCTATCCCTTTCTTTCAGGGGTAAAATAATAATAATGAGCCAGGGGACTGTTAAGTTAAAGCAGACAGCTCACCCACTGGCATCGATAACATCCCTCGAAATCTTCATTTTCTTCGTCGTTCCTTTATACAAATCCTCCAAACTGCATGGCAGGTTTCGTTCGATGGGTGCACCTTTCCTTGGCATATTTCCAGAGCCCTCTCCAGCTCCACTCCTAAATGAAGTGAAAATATCTTCGCCGAACATACCACGAGGAAACCCAGAAGCACCAGCACGAGCACCCATATCACCCATTCCACCAAAGGGACTGGAAAACCCAAAGAACTCTGAAAATATATCGTCTGCGCTCCTGGGGTTGAACCGGAACGTAGTTGGGCCACCATCAGTACCACCTGAAAATCCGGAACCTGGAGGTGGCACCTGTCCCTTCAATCCCTCCTCACCGTATTGGTCATATACTGCTCGCTTTTGTGGATCACTCAGAACCTGTTTAAAATTCAAGACCCAATAACTCATACAGAACCTACGGTTAGAACCTACGGTTTCAATTTCCTGAGAGAAGCAGAAACTTTGAGGAATCAAATTTGAGAAAGTTTAGTTTTCGAAATTGCCAATTTTAACCGAATTCCCAGTACAACGAGATTGAACTACGGATGAAGAGGAGAATTGATTGACTGATAGAAACATACATCGTAAGCCTCGGAGATTTGCTTGAATTTAGCTTCAGCGTCTTTCTTGTTGTTAGGGTTTTTATCCGGGTGCCACTTCATGGCAAGCTTTCGATAGGCTTTCTTGAGATCATCATCTTTGGCATTTCGGTCTACCTGAAGAACCTTGTAGTAGTCGACACCCATGCCTTCTCTGTTTCTTACTCTGCGTGTCCTGGCCGGAGTGCGTTCCTAGTCACCGGTACGAGAAATGGAAGCGAAGGACCTCATCGACAGCAAGGTATCACGAACTGGGCTCACCTCATACACAAAACTCTCTCACTCCTCGGCCCATCTTTAAACATTAAAATGTCTATTTCTCCAAATACAATAAAGCGAGAATTTCAATAAAAATTCTTGACCAAACTTATTTTAATTCAAAATCCCTAAATGTTTGAAATTTTATTGCAATTCAAGAATATTAATTTAATATTAAATTTAAAAAAATGATAAAATTATTTTTTTAAAATTGATATCAAAAATTTTTTATTTCACTTATTTATTTATGAAATGCAGTTAATTATTTTGCTTAACTTATTTTTATTTTAGATATTTAAATTATCTTAAGACAACTTATTAATTTTTATATTATATGTTATTTATTTATTTACAGACTATTGTTAATTATCCTACTTTACTTGTTGATTACCCTACTTTCTTGTTCATTGCTAGACATTCACTTAATTTTATTTTAGGAAAATAAACAAGTAGAATAAAACAATTAACAACATCAAAAAATAAATGAACAAATGAAGTAAGGCAATTAACGAGTGAAATAGAAAAGTCCTGCTATTAATTTAAATGAAGGAAAATTTTGTGATTTTTCTTAAAAATTTAATATCAAATCAGTACTTTTGAAGCATTTCAAAAATTTAGAGGATTTAAATGTAATTAAATATAATCAAGGGTTTTTTATTGAAATTCTCCCTATAATAAATGTGCTTTTGTTAAAAAAATGTCCTTTTATTATTATTATTTAATTAATATGTTATACCTTCATTAAAATATACTAGCACGTTATTGGAACCAAAACTTCTCGTGGTTGTGCAGTAGAGGGAGAGAGATTCTCATAAAGAGGGGTCAATTTTTTTAATCAAAAGGTGGAGTTTAAGATTAGAGCAAAATAGATCAAATGTTTGTCACTAAATTAGTACACATAGGATAAAAACAGCCTTTTATAATTTCCGCTTTGTAAATGAATCGATGAAGGAAGAGGGGGATACAATTATGTAACTATGAATTTCTTTTTTTTTTTTGTGTCTTAAATGGAATTGGATCAAAGGTGATTTACAAGGATAATTATGAAAGTAAAGTAAATTGATGATTGGAATTTTAAATAAATTAGATCCACCTTAAAAAATGCGCATTAAAAAGTAAAATCAACTGTAAATCAAGTTTTTTTTGTATTGATATTTATATGTTCCTCCTCATTTATCTCCATTTAATAAACCTTATGGTCACGATACATCATCCCTTTTGTGACTTGTAATTCTACGTTCTACCTACCTTATGGTGTCCCCACGCTTATTATTCTCTTGAATCTTGACAGTGTTCTTTTGATGGGTACAATTCTACTTATAAATTTTAGATGTTAACATATATTTTTGACAATGAATTTTGATTTGTATTAAATTAGACAAATCCATTTTAATTTCAACACAAACTCATTTAGCATTGAATTAAAGACAATAAAATTTTAGATCGAGAAAATCAGAGAAGAGAATGAGAGGGCTATTCGTCGGAGGGTCTTCATGGTTGGCCTTGGGGACGTTGGAGGAAGTGCTAGATGCTCTTGATCAAAGCCGTAAGAAGGTTAGTGTCAGTGGTGCGAATTTCACTAGGAACATCTCCTTCTTGCCATGGAGGGAGGAGTGGATGGAGGAAGAATCATCGGGAAAGAAGGAGATGCCTTCCTCTAGGGATGCATTTGTGAAAAATCTGCCACATTCTTGGTGTGATTTTGAGTTTGTGGAGGACAAAGAAGTAGAAGAGATGGTGCAACTATTGGATTTGAGGACGTGTTAGAACCGATGAGGGCATTACTCTGGATTTTTCTAATCCGCGATGCTCGTACTTTTCATTTGATAAGATAGAGAAACAAAGGTTGTTGAAATCTTTTGCTAAGACATTGATTGTGAAAGTGCTTGGGAGAGAAGTACGATTTGACTTGCTTGTGAAGAATTTGGAAAAGATTTGGCAAAGGTTAGACAAATTCAAGTATGTGATTTGGTTAATGGTTTCTTTCTAGCAAAGTTTCAGTGCCAAGAGGATTTTGATACTGTTTTAATTGGGGGACCATAGATCTATCAGGATTGTTATTTGAGTGTTATGAGATGGAGGGTTGATTTTAATCTAGCAACACATGTGATTGATCATGCTGCAGCTTTGGTCAAGTTACCTGATCTTCCAATAACTCATTATGATAAGAAGTTTCTCTTCAATCTTGGCAATGCTAGTGGAAAGGCTATAAAGGTGGATCTACCAGCAGCTTTTTATGGGAGAGGTAAATTTGCTCGTCTTTATGTTAAATTAAACTTAACCAAGCCATTACTTCCTGAGTATAGTATTAAGGGACAAGTTAAGGTTATTGAATATGAATGTATGAGTTTGCTATGCTTATGCTGTAGGAGGTATGGGCATGTGAGGAATTCATTCAAAAGAAAAGCATAAGGGAGGAGATGAATGAACAGGCTAATTGTGAGGTTCAGGTTGGGAGTATTGAGGGATAATCTGAGGCTACTGAGGAAAAAAATCCTTGGGTGTTGCACAAAGGCCATGGAGGAAGAAGCTTGTTAGGGGGCCGAGGGTAGAAGCTAGTGGTGGTTGTAACAGCACAACCCTAACCCCTTATACTAGCAAATGCAGTGCTGGCACGTGTCCCCTCATTGGCCTACGTGCTACTTTCCCCATAGTAGTACATAGGTTATTCCTCACCCCACTAAAAAGGTCTTTTAGAGCCTTTTCAGCGATCAAGCCCCCAACCTCTCCTACCTTAGTGAAGTTGTGGCCAACCCTGATATTATTAAGCTAAGCTAATGGTACCAAATTTAGCCTTAACTTCCTTAAAGTAATAAAAGTTGGAGGTTCGAGTCTTAGAAGGCTCTAAAAGACCTCTTTGGTGGGGTGAGGAATAACCCCAATACCACCTCAGGGAAAGCTAACTTAGGCTCTGAAAGGAGTGTTAAAGCCCAGTCCAAAAGACCCCCGATGGAGTGGGGTGAGGACTGTTATAGTAGTAATCAATTTGCAGCTCTTGGCAGTCTAGCAAATAAGAATAATAGTGGTAGGGCTTTGAAAGATATTTCAAATGTGTCCAAATTTTGGCATAGAAGGAAAGCTGGGTCGATGTCTCAAACAAATAAAGGACATGTGGTTAATAAAGATGAGGATTATAGGGGTGTAAGTGAACCTCAAAAAAGTGGTGCTAATAGTGTAGGGAGCTTATAGGGCTTAAATAGGGGTAAGGGTATGATGCGAACTCTGGTTGCTGGGAATAGTAATAGTAGGGGTAATAGGGTTAGTAATAGTACTGTGATGTTAAGGGAGGAGGATGAGAATATTAATGATGTGAATAGTGAGGGTGGCTCCGAAAGTAAAGGGGTTATGCTGGAGTGTGAGGAAGGAAGTGCTTCTGATTATTAATTTGTTATCATAAAGATTATTACATGGAACTTTAGGGGTGCAGCTAGCAAAGGCTTTGCTTCCTCATTATGAAGGCTATGTAAGGATGAAAAACCTGATGTGTTGGCTTTGTTTAAGCCTAGAATTAGTGACATTACTGCCAAGCACACAATACGTCAGTTTGACTTTAGATTTTTTGAGTTAGTTGAAGCTCATGGTTTTACTATGGAATTTGGGTTCTATGGAATGCCAAAGATCTTGGATTGCATGTCATCAAGAAGCACAAATTGTTTGTGCATTGCTGTTTTGACATCCCTGGTGGTACTCAGTGGTATTTTACTATTGTTTATGATTGTCCATATAAAGAATGTAAATATGAGGTTTGGCTAGAACTTAGTAGATTAAAGGAAAGTTTGAATAAGCTGGCTAGTGATTTTAATGTGATTGCATCAACTAGGGAGCAAAGAGGTGGAGCTAGGTGAATGTGAGAAGTTGTAACAAGTTTTGTGAATGGATTAATGACTGTGAGCTTATTGATATTGAAGCAAAAGGGCTGTTTTTTATATAGAAGGGTCCAAAGTAGAAGGGATCAAATAGAATTTTTAAGAGACTTGATAGAAGTCTTTGTAATGCTCAATAATAATGCACTTTCCCAGACGCTTTGATTAACGTGGGTACAAGGCTAAACTCTGATCATAGTCCTCTTAATTATTGATACTTCACATGTCTGGTACAGAAGAGGGAAGCATCCCTTTCGATTTGTGGCTGCATGGATGACTCATAGGCTTTAGTGATTTTTTTGTTAAGCCGACGGCGCAGTGATATGGATACGCCTGGGCTTTAGCGAAACTAAGGCAAGATCTGATATAGTGGAATCATGAAGTGTTTGCAGTTGTTGAGGCTAGTATTAAGAATTTGAAAGTTAAATTACAGTGTGTGCAAAGGATCGTTGACTGGAAAGATGTTGTGTTATAGAAGCAGTAAGAGGAACTCCAAATCAGTTTAAATGAGACATTATAGCAAGAAAAGTTACTTTGGTTTCAAAAATCACATAGATATTGGATTGAATATGGTTATCAAAATACAAGATACTACCACATGAAGACATTGGTAAGAAGAAGGAGAAATAAGGTCTCTATGTTAAAAAATGAGGATGGTTGCTGGGTTAATGATGATAGTGAAATTTGCAGGCTGATTAAAATGTATTATCAAAAACTGTTTGATGATGATTTGGTGTAAAGAAACTGGATCTTCACAAATCAGTCTTGGGTTCATATTAGTGTTGAGGAATTTTCTTGAGTGAGTAAGCCACTAGAGGACAAAGAGATAAAGGAGGCATTTTTAGTGATAAGGCCTTTTAAAGCTCCTAGTGAGGATGGATAGCTGGCTATTTCTATTAGAAAAATTAGGAGGTAATTGGTCCTTATGTTATTGATTTTATAAGATTATTGTGGAATACTTGGAGAAGCTTGAGGAAATTAGCAAAACATTACTTGTTACGGTTCCCAAGATTGATATTCCTAAAATGTTTTCTCATTTTAGACCAATTGCTTTATGTAATGTGTATATAAGGGGTGACAAAACCGTTAGTGCAAAGGCTTAAAGGGCTAATGAATAACCTTGTTTCCCCTTATCAAGCTAGTTTTATCCCTGGTCATAGAATTCACGATAATATAGTAATTTCCAAAGAGTTAGCTTATATGATGAAGAGAATGAAAGGGAGGAATTGATATGTGGCTATAAAAATTGATCTTGAGAAAGCATATGATAAGATGAATTAGGCATTTATTCTTGAAGTGTTAAATAAGATTGGATTACTTGATCATGTAATTAGGATTATTAAAAACTACCTAAGTACTGTAAATATGGCTGTGATGTGGAATTAAGAAAGGAGGGAATGGTTTAAACCTAAAAGGGGGTTTTGGCAAGGGGATCCTCTATCACCTTACTTGTTTGTTTTAGGGATGGAGAAGCTTTCTCATTTAATTCTTGATGCAGCAGAGCAGGTAGATGGAAACCTTTACTAATTGGTAGAAGTAAAACTCTAATTTAGCGTTTGATATTTGCTAATGATCTGTTGATTTTTTGTAAAGCGAATGTGAACCAAATGCACAATGTTGTGAGCTATCTGGAGTTGTTTGATCAAGTTTTTTGTCAAAAGGTAAACAATTTGAAAACTAATATTTACTTTTCAAATAATGTTTTGGGGCTGAGGAGGAAGGAATTATGTGATATTAGTGAATTTCAGTGTAAAAAAAGAGCTAGAAAGGTACTTTGGGGCTTATATTACTAATGGTAAAGCCTCTAGAAATAAATTTTAATATTTGGTGAATAAATTATAGACCAAATTAAGTGGATAAAAGAGGAAAAATTTATCTCTAACTAGAAGGTTGACACTTGTGCAATTTGTTACCTCTCAGATGGCAGTATTTTCTATGTAACATACTCAAATTCAGGGGGTGTTTGCAAAGAATTTGAGAAGTTACAGAGGAACTTTATTTTGGGTTCCACTGAGCATAAGAGGAGATTACATGCTATTAGTTAGGAGGTGTTGTGCAAACCAAAGGACGAGGGGGGCTATGGGATTAGATATGTGTGTGATGAATGTTGCTCCGATTGCTAAGATTGGGTGGAATATGACTGTAAAGCCGAATAGCCTGTGCTCAAAGGTTTTGTATGGTAAATATGGCCAAGATGAGAATCTTCTACAAAAGGTAATGGTGAAGAATACAGACACTGGATTATGGAAAGTCTTGGCTTTTGTTTGGCCAAAAATTATTGAAAATGTTGCAAGGGAATGTAGAAATGGGGAAGAGGTTAATTTATGGATTGATTTATGGTTAGGGGATGAGAAACCTCTTTTTGATCTATGCCATACTAAGCCAATGGGTAGATTACTTGAATGCAAAGTTGTGGATTTATTGAATGAATATAGGGAATGGGAGTTCATGTTTTTAAAAGACTATTTAAGTGACGATGTTCTGTTGAGATTAAGGGCGGTTCTAAGGCCCTGTGATGATTTTGGACAGGACAAAATCAGACGGTGAGGCTCGGTTGGGGAGAAGTTCATTGTAGCTGAAATGTACAGGTGGATGGTTGGGGGTGTGGGGATGAAGCATGATAGTGTTTGGAAGAAGATATGGTCATGGAAGGGTCCTTGTAGAATACAGGTTCATCTCTAGTTAGCTTATTAGAACAGGCTTCTTACTTCATGTAGGAGAGCTAAAATAATTAGAGGATCTCCAGTTTGCTTGAGATGTGGGAGGTCTGATGAAGATTTACTACACGCACTGAGAGACTGTGAAGTTGCTTCAAAAATTTGGCTTGAGCTGTGTTGTGTTGAAGTTAAGGACAAATTCTTCCGGTTAAATATGAAGGAATGGATTGGTGTGAATTTGAGCAAGGGGGAAGAGTTGGGGCATCTATTTGTTGTAACTTGTTAGTGGCAATGGCAATGGAGGAATAAGATGTTGTTTAAAGAAGGATTTGTCTAATGTGCTGACACAAACAAAATTATTAGACAATATGTGTGGGAACTAATTAATTTGAAGACTGATAGTGTAATGACAAGTGGTGGCTATGGGACTATTAATGTTTCGTGGATGCCTCCTAGCCAAGGGTGGATAAAGTTGAATTTTGATGGTGCTGCGAAAGGGAATTCTTCTTTTGCTGCGTGTGGAGGATTATTGAGGAATGAGAAGGGGGAATGGTTGAATGAATTTGGGCTTAATCTGGAGGCGTGTTTAGCAATTAATGCTGAATTGTGGGGAGCTTTTTGTGGTCTGAAACTTGCGAAGGAATTTGGTGTAGACAAACCGATTGTGGATGGGGATCCGTTGACTGTTATAAACAAGCTGGAGAGGCCTGTAGATGATGTACAAAGAAATAATAGGCTTATGTTGGAACTGAATAAGAAACAATGTAATCATCTTTCTATATTAGATATAATAAAGGAATAGATGTGTTGATTCGTTGGCCAATCATAGTCTGAGATTTTCTTTTGAGTTGATGAGGGTTGTTAGACCTGCTAATGATTTACAGGAGATTTTGTATAGTGATTCTCTGGGGTTTTTCTTCCCTAGAGAAGTTTTGCTGAATAAATAATATTGGGCTGTTGCCCATTTTACCCAAAAAAGAAAAAAAAAACCATAAAATTTTAAATCACACAACACACATTAATGGAAGACATTTTAATTAGATTAATGACAATCAACTTTCGGTTCCTAAATTAATTATGGCAACACTGTTTTTATAAAAAAAAAATCCCAATAGGATAATGGGTACCTCTCTCTGTATCTGTATGTGTGTGTGTATCAAATAATTGAATTATTACTACAATTAGACACCTCTTCCATTACATTTGCATAGAGTCAGGTATGAATCACTTTTTTTCTCATTAATACTTGAATTTGTTATATTGATTGATATTTTATATAAATAATGAATATTGCTAATGAAAAAAAAAATAAACTAATTGTGATTGAAATTTCATGGACAATCTAAAAAATAGCTATAATATTAGCCATATGGGTAAACCACACTTCTATACGACTTCCGAGTGGCGTTGTATAGATTTTACATTATATATATATATATATATATATGAAATTAGTTAATATTTAACGTGTATTGTATAGAATATAAATATAAGTTATACTGTTCATGCTTTATAAATAAATGTGGTAGCCATAATCAGGAATACCGAGTTTCATATTATAAAATGGAAAATACTAGTTATGATCTCGAGATATAAAACTGACGGCCAAAATATTTAACATCAAAATTTCGCCAAAATATTATATAATCCATCACCATCATTGTTTAGATTTGCAATAACCAAGATATGTGTAGGAAATATTAATAATGAATAATTTTCAAGGACTTAATTTGCGTCTAAAAATAAATAAAATAAAGGGGCAAATTTTTCAAGGGCCCGACTGTATATATACTCCCCAAAAGGAAACATATACAAGCAACATGTTCCCCCCACAAATGGTCATTACCGGGAGCTACCATGAGCTGACATTGACAATTGATGAAACAGATGATGATGCACTAACTGATCTGTCTTTTCTTCATTTAGCCTAAAACCACATTCATTTAGCCTCACACTAATAATGCTTAGACATTAAAAATCTTCCTTACTTTCTTGGTCTTCCTACGACAAACAGGGCAAGTCCCATCTGCTTCTGCTATCCTGTAAACATAGATTCGTCATTTCATTTACGACCCACAACATTCTCCACCAGCTAACTATTATGAGTACTTCAATTTCCGATTTAGTTGAAATCCTACATGTATGTACACACACGCTCACACCTAGATGTATTGGGGTATACCAGAGAGTAATTTTGTTTTCTTTTGAGATAGCCCCAAATGACTTGTATTTAAAACTAGTTTTAAGTAAGAATGAGAGGAGAAAATCATCGTCATGCTTAGATCACGAATTGAAAGTTGCGATCGATGTAAAAGTCATCTTGAATCTGTACTAGAATGCTTATTTTTAATCTTTGTAGTAATATCAAGTATTGATTTGAGACCAGATGATTACCTCTTCATCTCATCTGTCACTTAAAATCACTACTCACACTTGAGTGCTGTATAGAAATCAATATATCAAGTGCTATCTGGAACATACATTGAATATGCATGAATTTAAGATAAGCTACTCAACAGGTTTGTTAATGCGTAGATTATCGGTGTGTTTGTTTTCATGTTAAAAACTCTTTCATGTAGCTTTTGCAAAACATGCTTGTACGTGCCTCTTCAAACATGAAAACAATACACTATTTTCAAGAGAAAAAGATAATGAAAATTTCTATGCATGTTAAACCCATGTTTCTTAGGAAAAGGAAACCCCATCTACGAGAAATCATACTTATCCTTGGCTCTGGGCCTCTGGTGGTAGTTGGGTGGTGGGGATTTAAATAAAGTCAGGATAAGGACCATCCCAATAAATCAGGGGGGGAAAAAACCTTCACTGGTCCCCTCTTCTATCTTTTACTACTTTTAGCAAACTAACTTTGACATCACAATATGAAATCTCGAAAGCGTAGTAATTTCATCTCTTTTCCCTTTGTTCACCTTGACCTTAGGTGCGCTTCCAAGAAAAATATGAACATAATATGATGTAACTCAAATGAGGAAGTGGAAATTAATTACCTGGTTCCACATTCAAAACAAGCAACACAGTGTCCACATGGAAGAAAGAAGCAATCCCTTGGAGCATCAAAGCAAATGGCACAAAGACGCCGGGTATTATTACTGGTTTCACCTTCAACTAAAGACTTTCCGTCAATGGAACCAGCCGTGAGAAAGTCAAGATCCTCCTCATCACGTGACATGGAATCATAAGATGAACCCCAACTTGAAAGATCATCATCTTTGTGAGAAAGCAAAGGGGCTCTCTGAGTTGCTGTTTCCCCGAGATGAACTCCTGCTCTGTCTGTGAGGGCTTGCTGGAACTTCTCTATTAGAGTGAAGCTCAAATACATCAGCAAAGTCATTCCGCCTGTGGTGGAAAAGGTAGAATAGTAACACATAAAATCAGTTATGTGTTCAAGCAGTGAATAGGAGACTGAATATTTGAATGAAATGCATACTTATGCCAAGAATATATGAGATCCATCTTGGTCCAAAGGACAATCTGACGTGCCACTCATCCCTTGAAGTATTCTAAACCAAAGAAAAGAAAACATGAGACAGTCTGATGCAGAATGAGACGATAGGATTGTAAGTTTTTTATCATGTTTTATGTTAAGTTGTAATTCTTTGGGGTAATTTAGGGTTTATCACAAGCAATTAGGGATATCAATAAGGCACTTCAGCCTAGGGATATCTTCTCCCACGGTAGCAGGATTAGATTTCCAGAATTTTTATTTGACTTTCATAAAGATTTCTTGCTTGAATTATCTGTTTTACCTATAATCAATCTGAAGAAATCATCCCCTTCTCATGATATATTAACGAAATTGAAATTTATAGTCAACTGACTAGATAACTTGAACAAGTCAGCCCTTTGCAATATTCTGAAGAAATAAACTTTCAAGACACGAGTACAGCCTTCCCAAACATACTCAATGTATGAGAATAACTGTGAATTTATTCCATTTGCATGAGTATATATGAATAGTAATCATACCTGCTGTGAATCAGAAGTTAAAATAGCTGCTTCCCATCAGGAAAGAAGATATTAACATGACATGGGTTATTCATCAAAGCACATTTATAGTAAGCATTCGTTGTATTATACAAGGAGGCTCTTACTTTGATGCTCAATTTGACCTATACAATGAGAAGAATGATTCAAGTAAATAGTGATAACCAGCAATGAGGACAAAAGCAACAATACAAGCGAAGTGGGTTAAAATCACAATCAATGGAACTTTATCCAACTATTTTAAGGAGAAAAATTCCAGGATATCCAGGGTGAGTCATATCGTTTATACTTTCTTGAATTAAAAAAGGTCTACAAACAAAATGAAATTCACCTACTATTAATAAAATAGTACCAACTTTATATATATAATTAGGTCTCACATTCTATTAACTGGTATTCCATTATTGTATAAATGTTGTGTGAGGTCTGCATTCTATCAATCATTGTAGCACTATTACATAAATGGAATGTTGCGTGAGATATTTTACATGATTTGGCTCTATTTTACTAGCCAGTGTATACATGACATATAAACTGAGCGTGTGTAAGAATTCCTAACGTAAAGGATATTAAAAATTTATACCATGATTTGAAATGTCCTAAAGGGCAAAAAAATAGCACTTTAACACTCATTATCAATGAAGCTAATCCTTGCAATTCATTCCTCAGTTTCTATCAAGCCAAGTCAACACGAAGAGAAAATCTATCAGAGGTTTGCAGAAATACCTCAGCTTCCTCATTCAAATTTCTCGCTATCACGTAATAGCTTGATGAAAGAAATATGTCTTGTGTAATCATGCCAGTTCCTGT
This sequence comes from Prosopis cineraria, assembly GCF_029017545.1. NCBI lineage: Eukaryota > Viridiplantae > Streptophyta > Magnoliopsida > Fabales > Fabaceae > Prosopis > Prosopis cineraria. Next base: position 1,388 of record NW_026557023.1, on the reverse strand, counting down.
AGTAAAACAGTAATTGACATCAGTATAGGACATGTGTAGATAAAGATGCAATTTCCTGTCACCGTTGTACCATGGACTACATTCCACGAGAGAGAGTGCTATTGGGATATGTTAGGTCCTCAAGCCACTGGGTAAAGCCATCATCCCCTGCAAGAAAGGGCATCAGAATAGCATGCTCGCTGAATTTGTGCTTTCAGTTAATTTGGTATAAATGAAATAATATTAACTGGTGAGTATACAATTGTAGATTAAAGTCAAAACAAAAGAGAGTAACGTCTTAAATGCAAAGGTCTCGATGAAAACAGGGTGATCTCATAAATTCAATAGTTCATATATGAATTTGTCTTGAGAAGAAGTGCAGACTGGCTGAACTAGAAAGATTTCTGCAAACAAAGTTCAGAAGGAAAGTTTATCCGCAAATGCTCATTTGGTTTGTTTTCAGACAGTAATGCTCTTTCAGATCCTGATCAACAAGAATTTATGATAGAAGTTTTATTGATGCAAATTGATACTTCTGAAAGGTGCAAACTTTGTAGCAATTCTTTAGCATGTTAAGAAAGCAGTTTTATTATTGATAAGCATTGTCATTATTAAACAAAGGAGAACACGCAACAATCTCTTATGGAAAGCATACCTTCAATGATTAATAGATAAATTGAGGAGCTCTTAGAGCTCAGGTGATATGATGAATATTCACTTGAGATCCTCTGTTCAGGTAATATTTCCATTCCTACAGAAAATAAGTTAAGAGAGTATTAGCTTAATAACCACAAATATATGAGGATTCAGTAATAAACTTCAGCATTTTAAACACTCACTTCACTGTTTTCTAACAACTAGAACCAGAACTTCAGTATCATGTCATGAGAATGAGAGGGTGAGAGAGACAACAGATTACAAAAGAATGAAAACATACTTGCCTTGCTTGTAAAAGATGAAATGGAAGCTTCATAACTTTCTTCCCGTGGCAAAAACATCAAGAGATGGAGATCCGTATGTACCATAAAGCATAACTCCCGTCACTGACCCAACCAAGTTTTCTACCTAACACAAACAAATCCAAATTACTTGCTTAGAGACTACTAGAAGTAAAATAAGGGAAATTTAATTTCAGAAACTATGGTTTGGTCTAAAATCAATCTGCTTCTATATTTAAAATGTGGCATTCAAGCCCACCGCAGCATGAACATCACCCCTCAGCCATCTAGCAGTTTCTTACATTCAGATTTTATCAAAAGTAATCACATGAATATAAAAAACTATGGACAGAATAATCCTAAATATCAGCTTTGTCTCGAAGGTTGCAAAAACGGTTAGAAACGGGTTTCCAAACATAAGCTAATGTTATGCTACTTGCTAGGATAAAGCAAATAAATTTCAATTCTAAA
>NW_026557022.1:0-28855 GCF_029017545.1 Prosopis cineraria | reverse complement strand
GTTACATACAAATTATGAAATGTGATTATCAAAATCATTTTGATAGTTTTTTAATATGCCTTAATTTACTATTTGTACGTTCTTTTCATTGTTATCTCCTTTACTACTTCATAATTAGTAAAGTTAGTGAAAATAAGGATATTATTAGAGTATACTAATTAATATTGCCTTATTCACAAGAAATTAATAGTCTCAAACTACTAAAATAAGGGGCGAAAAGGTAAAAATGTTTCAAAATTTTTGAGAAGAATATTGAGTATTCTGATATTTAGTTGGAGTAATATTACTCTATAACTTTAAAAAAAGATCAATCTCGCCCCACCTTAATCACCATTAGTTTGACTATGTTACTTTTTAACTGAAAAGCAAACCACGTGGCAACCAAGCTGGACTCTCACCCTCTTCTCCCCCCCCCCCCCCCCGGCAATAACAACATGTGCCCATGAAAATCATCGATAGTAGAAAGACGCGATGAACCCACAGTGGAAAGAAAATGCAAAATCAGACAATTAACATCAAGTTCATTCCAGTCTATCTAAGAATGCATTGAATATGAGGGCGATGGGAATATAGAAAATTGCCGTAAAGTATAAAACAAATTAAGTGATATCTATTCAAGGAACGATGTCTCTTCTCCATATCCAGATGCCTTGCCTCAATCTCTCCCTTGCGCAACACTATTGCGAGTCTTATAGAAGATTTTGGTGTTTCTTCCTCTCAGACTCATATTTTCCACCTAGTAACAAGAGATTGGAAATTTTTGGAACAACTCAACAGATTCCCAACTAAACCAGAACATGATCGTTCCAGTGTTGTCGATGAAGCCTGCGAGATGGCAACCTTGCTAATAACTGCAACACGTTCAGCACCACCTCCTCCATTCACATAAGTAGATTGATAACACATAGTGGAAAGAATAAGAATGTCACTGCTGCCATTCATGCCTCTGTCCTCTTCCATGTTGAGTCGCTGATCTCGTATTCCAGAGGGAAAGATCAAGTCGCCGACATGAATTCCATTTCGCCAGTTTCCTCGCCTTCAAGACATTTAGGGTCATAGTTGAAGGCGAGCTTGCAAATGTTGTCGAAAGCGAAACACTCCAAGATGTTCTACAGGTATAGGATCCGTTGGGTCTAAATTTTGACTTGTTCCTCTAGGTAACCTAGATCGAAGCCTTATCAGACCTTTCATTGAACTGTGACCATCAACCCCTCGGCTCTTCCTTTGCCATGTCGATCCATAACTCAAGCAATCTGAAATCCAAGAGATTTGCTTGTGCGAGAAGATGCTCAAGGTTTGGAGGCTATCAGATTTAACTCGAGAAATATGCTTCGATTCCATGGGATTCACAGATGGTAATTTGGGGGAAACCACCTTGGTGGGAAAAGGGAAAACGAACCCAAGAAATTTGCTCAACGAGTATGGACAGAGCGGCTTTCGAAATGGTCCTTGACAGGCGGCAAATGTCGTCTGGTCTTCTAACAAAGTTGGCGACATTATTCTATTTTCAAGTACACTGCTTCTTATAAAGCGCAAGAATGCTAGCTTCTTATTTTAAAAAAATTTTAAAATATTTTTACCATTTAATTTTAAAATAAAAAATACATAAAAATAAAATTAAATTTAATAATTCATTAAAAAATTTAATATTACTTCTATTATTAATTAAAATTAATTTTGATGGTTAATTAACTAAAATTATAAAAACTTTAAAAATTAAAAAAATGACAAAAATTATAAAAAAAGACTTAAAATTACAGACAAAGACACAACAAATTATAAAAAAGGCTATAGAAAATTTTATTAGTTTTCTTTTTGTTATAATTTTTTAAGTCATTATGTGTCATTTTTGGATATCAAACTTAATATTTGTTAACTTTAAGAGAGTAATATTGTATTATTTTAAAAAATTAAAAAAAATATTACATTTAAAAATAATTTTATTGTTCAGATATTTTTGGACTTTAATTTTAAGGGCAAATTTACTTACTCTTGAAAAATTTGAAAAACAGAGAAAATGCGCGAGGGGGACTGGAGAGACATGAATAGAGGACCAAATGACCTATATGTCATTTTTCGATCTCATTCCCGCTGATAAAGCTACATAAAAACTTGACCTCCCCTTCCCTGTGAGCGTCGAGATCCGGCGCGAAGGCCGAGGAAGATTCGGACTCTGGACTCTGGTAGCACCTTCCTTTATCCAAGTAAATTTTAAGGAAGACGTTTTCTAAATATGTTGCCTGCTCATTTACTGTTTGATAAAATGCTCAAGTACTTCTGGCCAAAAGAAAAAGAATGAAGCTTCTTTTTCTCGAAGCAGGAAAAAGTATGTTTATGGTTTATAAGTAGTTCTGCTCATTCGAAACTTGTTACCATAATCTTGGGTTTTGTAGCCATACTTGGAGACTGCAAGCGTTTTTCTTAAAAGATTCATTTTGTTTTTTTTTTTTTTTGGGGGGGGGGTGTTAATGCTGTAAGCTGTTGCAACTTTACAAGTAATCTTTCAAAAGCTCATACATGTGGGATTATGTTATGTAAACTTTTTTTTTTGGCATATACTTGCACGGTTACACCAATTGCTATGCTACAGTGTAAGAAATGGTTTGTTTGATGGATAGGTGCCTGAAGGAGCAGACTATGGTTTGCTAAAAGGAATGATGAAGTTTGCAGGATATTCCCTGGCAGTTTCATCTACTCCTATAAGTTCTAATATCATTAAAAACCGTTGCAGATTGTCAGTTGGTATATCTCGCTGGAAATTGCACAGGTCAAGGGTCTTTTCTGCTTTTACACAGAACGAAGAGTCACATGGTAAATCTATGATGGTTGCCAAATACTACCTTCCTCCCTGGTTTAGGTGTGTCTAAGTGCTTCTGTTTTTTTTTTTTCTTGTTCCACTCTGGATGTGCTAGTTTGTTGATTTTATTTTTACTCTGGTCTTGTTTTTGGTTGCTTGTATATCAGTGTTGCTCCAATGATGGACTGGACAGATCATCACTATAGGACTCTTGCACGCCTCATATCAAAACGCGCTTGGCTGTACACCGAAATGCTTGCAGCTGAAACAATTGTTTATCAGAACGGCAACCTGGTAAACTTTTAAACAGCAGTGTAATTGTTCATACTTAAAACAAAAACAGAAAGGAATTAATGATCATTATATGAGAGGATTCTTCTACATGTTTGCAGTATTTGTAGTGTCCTATGAGTTTTCTGTTTTCGATGGTATAGTATATAATTTGTACAAATTGACTCTTTGTAAATAAGTCAATTATCCATCTCTTAGGAGTTGAGCACGTAAGAACACAAATAAATGGGATTGATATTGCCACCATCATTTCTAGTTCATTTGATGCTTCAAAATCATTGATTCTTTTGTTTTGTCTGTTCTGCTCAGGACAGATTCTTGGCATATTCTCCAGATCAACATCCTATTGTGCTTCAAATTGGAGGGAGTAATTTGGAAAATTTGGCAAGAGCAACTGAACTTGCAAATGCTTACAACTATGACGAGATCAATTTTAAGTTTGTATACTTTCTAGAACCTTTATTTTGATAGTTTCATGTACTTGTCTTTGACTGAGACACTTTCACATGTCAGTTGTGGATGCCCTAGCCCAAGAGTAGCTGGGCATGGGTGCTTTGGTGTGCGTCTTATGCTTGATCCAAAGGTTAGAAGCCTCCTAAAATCATGACCTTGCAAACTGATTGAATATCTAAGTTTCCTTTGAACATGTGCATTAATGTAGACGTTTATTGTATACAAGGAAAGTTTGTTGCCGAGGCCATGTCAGTCATTGCTGCCAACACAAATGTGCCTGTCAGTGTCAAATGTAGAATAGGTGTTGATGATCATGATTCTTACAATGAGCTTTGTAAGTTTCTTCTCTGAGCATTCTGTCTGTTCAAGTTGAAGGCAGGAAAACTAGGATTTTATGGATGGGATTAATTTGCCTCTTCAAAAATTTGTATCTAAACATTGTATTGTAGATATTACAGCAAATTTACGTTATTATGACTCCAATGTTTATCATATTTTGCTAACATTTGTTGTACCTTTGCCGTGTTTAAACAATATTTTGTATTTAGAATTGATTCAAAAAGGTATCTAGTTGATTTATTACATGATGGGTACTGATTTCAATATCCCATGGTTGATGGCTTGTTATTTTGAAATGGAAATATGGAAATTAGAAACCAATTAGTTACGTGCTGATATGAGACAAGAATATAATAGGACTGCAATCAGTAATCTTACTAAGGATGGGATGCTACATATAAAAAACGATTTTTTTTTTTTGGTGGCAAAGGGAAGTAACAATAAAAAGAAAAAACTGAATTAGAATGATAGATGAATAGAGGATAAAAATGTTTTGAACAGCAAGTCTTTATGACAGAGGTTTTAGAGATTATTTGTTTTTTCATTAGACATGCAGTGTCCATTTGTTTGTCTCTAGATTTCATGGTTCTTCCCTAGGAGAAAATGAAGATATTTGAGGAGAAATTCTTATTATATTTCCACTGGACCCTTTCAAGGGAATATATACAGGTATGAAGACACAAATCTGGCCTTAAAATGAGGGATAGGCCGAGATACAAGGAAGGAAAAAAAAAGGAAATAATCATCCTGACTAAATAAACATATATTTACACTATATATGTTTGATATTAATTGTAAGGATATTAGGATATCAACAGAAAACCAGCTGGAAAAAGATCTTAAGTTGGATAGTCATTTATGCTAGTCTCTTATCCTTAGTTCAGCCTTTTAGTTGAACTTGTAGTTCTAGCGCAATGGCTCTCTATTGGGGCATCACATACTGAATATAATTGTAAAATATAAAAGACATAGGAGTTGCACTAACAAGAGCCGTGAACCATATGACTTATCTTTGGTTCTGAGCATTTGCATGGGCCCACTTTAGTTCTAAAACAGGTTCTCGTTGAGCACTTTGTATGGAATTTTTCTTTCCTAGTCTGTTGGCTGTTTATATTGTCTTTCTGGGATCATTTTCTTCAGCATAATGAAAGCTTTTGCAATGTTATTGTATTGTCTTAACTTAATCTATACCTATGGAACATTGTCATTTATGTCAATTAGAATGGGTTATCTTAGGTTCTAATTTCTTGTCATGCTATTATTTTTGGGTTTGAATACTGAACTTGCTGTCATCACTATTATTGCCAATCAGGTGATTTCATATACAAGGTTTCTTCTATGTCACCCACTAAGCATTTCATAATACACTCAAGGAAGGCACTGCTTAATGGCATTAGCCCTGCTGAAAATCGGAGTATTCCCCCTCTGAAGTATGTGATAGTAAATTTTGATTTGTGCAGTCATATTATATTCTATATAAAATTACATATGATTCCTCATTTTTCATGCAGATATGAATATTTTTATGGTCTCCTACGCGACTTTCCTGACTTAACATTTACCATAAATGGTGGCATTACTAGTGTTGGTGAGGTGAGCTGTGGTCATTATTATCAGTCTTTGTGTCATGACCTGCATTTCCATTAAGGAACAACACCTCCTGACCAAAACAAAACAAAAAAATGAAGGGGCAAAAAAGGAAAAAGGAGGCTCCCTTACATTTAGGACCATGTCTAAAATTTCAGACTGCTTGCTATGTATTTTTCTGAATAATTGTACTGTTTGCATGTACAAATTTTGCTGTAGTAGAATAATGAGTTTGCTTCAGACCAAAAAGAGAAAAAAGAAATCGCTATATGAATATATCACGTGCCTCTATATGAAGCTTTCTATGTTTTCCTGTGGGTCTGTACCATTGCGTGGTTGATGTCTGAAAATCTCTGAGTTTCACTTAATGTGCTGCTTTGTGACAGGAGTAGGGGTTGGTTTTTTCCCCACTTTTGTCCGTGTTCCTCTTGTTTTTTATTGAGTGTTTGGGTGAGACTGGTGGAGAAGAATTCTTCAAAAATTCTACTGTGAGCTGGTCCCTTTTCCTAATATCGTTGAAGTTGTTGTATCAGTATGATTGCTTCAGTTCAAATAACTGTGATGCTGGATAATTTCTCCAGCCTCTGAAATTGACAGCTACTTTGGTATTGATAATCTCTTTATGAGTTTTGAAAATGTACTGATTCCTTGATTAAGATTTTAGTTGATACACTTGGTTTTGGTGTATACTTTAGATGCTCAATCCCTTCCAAAGTAATTGCTTTACTGTTTGATTGTCATACACTTTTTATGTGTGTGCTTAATGTATAATCAGTTTTATATTGTTGGGAGGAGTTGGCCCCATGGCATGCTTCAGGCCTTGATCGTCAATTTTAAAGGAGATTCAAGCCCAAAGTCTAACAAAAGTATAGATGAGGTGTAAGCCACTTGGTGTGATTATGGTGTGGGATTTGGAAAGTTAGCAAGATATTTTAGATTTAAATTCTTGCTTTATCATGTATACAAAATTTATTTAAATAAAAAAAAGCAGAGCAAGAGAGAGACCTGAAGCCTGGTCATGATAATAGGTCATTTCAAACTTGACTAAAAGTTCCCTCTAAACTTAACTTGGAGCTATCAACATATGAAAGGCATCTTCTCTTGTGTTTTTCTTAACATAAACAATCTTCTCTGTGACATTTCTCTGTGGTTTTCATGCTTAAATTTTTAGTGAAAAAGTGCTATAAATGTGTTGACATACCTGATGTTAATGTTGGTTGATATCAAGTCCCTTTTTCCCCTTTTTGGCTTTTGAGATAATTTGGTGTTCTTGAAGAAGTAATGAATGGATAGGCAGTATCTTGCATTGGAACTGCTCTCTCATGATTGGCATATTTATTCGGTAGTGTGATCATTGGCTGTACTCACAGGGTTTTAATTGTAGGTCAATGAAGCTCGAAGAGCTGGAGCTCATGGTGTTATGGTTGGACGTGCAGCATACAATAAGTATATAAAGTGTTTGAAACAAGATTTTTTACTCGTTTTGAAGTTCACCTTCTAAAAATGTTTTGTTCACAAATGTCAGGAATCTGCCTTTTAAACAACTAAAACTGAAATTTGAAATTTCTCTTACCATGTTTGCTGCATGATTCCATATCTATGTCATCATTAAAAGAAATCTAAGGTTAATTTGTTAAGTGAGAAAATATTTAGTGTCTACCTTAACATGTTAAATAATATAAAGAAAATAATGTCACATTGTTTAACCTTTTCAAGAAGTAGATATATGTTTTCTTGATATTTTTTTGGAGTCATACAAATACTAATTAATTTGGGTGATAGTCATTCCTGATTGTTCATATTTTCTCTGTTTTATTATATTCTTAATGTTGATTATATATATTGATACAATTATTGACCATCTCCACAGCCCTTGGCAAATTTTGGGACAAGTTGATACTGCAATTTATGGTGAACCAAGCAGTGGTCTTACACGTCGTCAGGTTTAGTTATAGAATTTTGGATTTGGATGAATTCATCTGCACAATTCTTGAATTAATATCCAGGCTACTTAGAGTTCTTTCCTTCTTTTTCCTTTTCATTTCATAAAGGTCCTTGAGAAATATCAAGTATATGGGGACTCAGTGTTGGGAATGTATGGACGTAAGCCAAATGTGAGAGATATAATGAAGGTAAGGTTAAATATAAATCTTAGACTTGAGATGTTATCCAAAATTTGCTATTCATGGAAGTTCCTGGGTAGCATAGCATGTATAGGATCCGTACCCAACATGTTATTAAGCTGTATTCTTTTTAAACCAAAAGGGGAATATGCTATTAGCTATACATATGACTTTAAATACTCATGTATGCATTCCTTTTTCTTTTCTTCTTGCGGTTCAATACTGGGAGTCATTAAATGGTTCTCATTCTCTATTAGGGGGTTACAGATTAAACAGTATGATATGTTTTTTTCCATTTCGTTTCATCTGCTTAGAACATGTAATGTATTCCATAGATCAGTCAATACTGATATTTAACTTTTTATCTCCTGTATGCTAGTTTCTACTATCAGATAACTATCGTCTTAACTTGATGCAGCCCTTGCTTAATTTTTTTCACTCAGAGCCTGGGAACGGACTTTGGAAGCGCAAAGCAGATGCTGCATTCCAAAATTGCACAGTATGGTTACTACAACAATATCTGATTGGCAAAAATGTGTTTTTAGCGTCTTACTTTCATTTTAGTCTAATATGTTTCTTTGACTTTAAAAATTCACTCTTAACTTTTCCTTTTCTCTACCGATAACATTGGCGGAAAGTGCATGCATAGCACCAATATATCTTCGATAATTAGCATTGACTACTCATTACCAAATTTGCATCTCCGCGCAAAATGCACCATGTCGAAAAGAGGGAAGTAATATCTGAATCATCTTCCTCAAATCTAAAGGAACCTAGGATCTTTCACATCCTCCATTCTGCTTCCGTTCTGTTCTTCCCTACATTCCTCTTTCTATCCTTTTTAGAGTCAGTTTGGATGCTTTCTATTCTCGTGCACGGCACTTACCTGCCATATATTCCCTGATGTTGGTTGATTGTGGGTCATATCACTTAAGCTTGATGGATCGATTATGTGATTCTAGTAGTTTCATATCTCCCATATATCTTGGTACTGAAACACATCAGATTTTGGGGGGGATAGGTCCCCAAAGTTTATTTGTTTCTAAATTATTATTTTATAAAAGGGAAGTTTATAAACTTGGAACTCAGATGATGTAGAATTTTCTCCTAGAATCGCAGTGATTTACGTAGTATAAATCTCAAAGACATCATTGCTGGACTTCCCTTCTGCTGAAATGTGGTATTGCTCTTAAATACATGAGTTCCCTGAAAGAAAGAGCAAATAAAGAAAAATGAGCTTGAACACTAAAATTTTATTTCCCTTAATTTGATCCGTCAAAAATGATGACGTCCACTATTTTTATTTATATTCCATGGGTATAGTCACCCAATGAGTTCAAACTCGGGGAATGAGTTGATTACATTAACTAGAAGAGGAAAAGGAAATAGAAGATTAGAGAGAAAATAGGTTCTTTAACATTTGAGAGGTCATGCTCCTAGGCTAATTCGAGATTTTTTTTCTTTCCTCCTCAGAGTCAAGCTTGCACCTAAAATACCTTGAACTACCCTTCAATCTCTCATTCAAGCTCACCCCTCCTTCACACAATGAGTTTATTTTGGGACATCACACCACTCATCGCTCCCTTTTCCTTTCTATCTCTATTCTTACTACATGATGTCCGGTTGTCACAATTGGACCCAAAAAAATCCTGCTTCTCATGGTCGCTTGATTTTGTATACTAGTGAACTAGGGGAAGATGGTTCAGATATTCCCTCCATTTCTGAAATGTTGTGCTTTGTATGAATCATGGAGACAATGTGTCAGTAAGTTATCAACGTTATGGCACATTGATGCCATGCTTGTGTTTTCTTTTGATAATGTTACCAGTCTAAAAAGGGAGGAAAAATTTGAGAGATGTTAATGGTTTTAGTATAAAAGGTGCTTTGACTAAATCTAATGAGCAGGGTACTTCAAAGAGTATGTCCTTGAATTGTACAATTTAGATGAAGTCGGGAACACAGCGTATATAAACTTTTGCTCCAGCTAGTCTTTTCTGCTATTATTTTGCTGTTCTCTTCCCTGATTTCCTATTTAGGGATGGTAAGTGGGGCGTGAAATGGTTGTGGCTATCTTTTAGTATTCCACCTTGGTTACTGATAAAAGCATATAACTATTCTGGGGCCTCATCTTTAGATAAAAAATGATCCATTTAAGATATATATCAGTTACATTTTGATATTCGAGGTTGGTATAGATAGGATCAGAGGAAGGCATGAAAAAAAATGGTGGGAAAATAGATTGTGCCCCACCTATAAAAAGAGAAAAGAAGGATTTTTTTTTTTTTTTGAGAGAGTATATCTCTTGAACTACTTGACTAGTGCAGAGAATGAGTGACCGCAATCCACGTATGGAAATAGTGAGTCTTCTTTTACTTTAATATACAAAATGCGTAAAGAAAAGTTATCTGCACTAATTAAGTCAAGATTTTATCTTAAAGATACTGTAATTATGCAGTTTGTTAGACTTGTTTTGTCTAGATCTTACATCACACTATCACCTTGTCCAATGGGAATAATATGCTTTGTGCTTCAATTATTCCATCAGATGCATAAAATAGTAAACTTTTCCTGAACCAATGCAGACAATCAAATCTTTTTTGGACGAAACCCTTGTAGCAATTCCTGACGCAGTCTTGGATTCACCTATTGGGGAGCCACGACCTGGTCGTACAGATCTTTTTGCCGACATAGGAAGTATACTGCCTCCTCCATACACAAGAACAAGAGAAGAAGATGCTATTTATGCTTGAGTATTCCCTTGTCTTAATTGGTCTCATGTATGCTTCAAACCCAGTTTTGGGAAGAGAAAGTGGTAAGTCTCTTGTAATTCTAGACGTTAAAATATTGTTTCTTTATTAGAAGGAGGGCACTAATGGCCAGGGTTAAACCTGTGACCTCCCACTTATAGGGAAGCTCACATACTACTAACATTATAAAGCCATTGTTTGTTGTAAGTGATTGAATTTTGAAATTAATTTATTCATTGTAGAGACCTTAAGCAAAGATCAAAGAGATTAATGAAGTTATTGAGATTATTATATCATAAGATTTGGTTGTGATACTCATCTATTGGGATGAGGCTGATTGTTGTTGTTGCAGAGAACTAAAACAAAAGATGGAATTTGCTAGTACGTGTGATGGTTGATTTTGCTGCTATTTTGTGAAATTTTCTACCTAATACAAACTGTGATTTTGGGTGGCTCAAGTGGCAGCAGCCTACTTGTCCTTTATCTTCATTGGGTTGAAAAAAGATACTTGTTCCATCTAAAAATATAAGGTATTTTTAATTAAATTTTAACATCAATAAAGTAATTTTTTGTCTTCAAATTAACTCTATTTTTTTATACTTACCCTTATTTAATTGGGTGTTTCTTTTTAAAATAAATATAAAGTGATTTAAAAAAAATAATGATTACATTTTATAAAATTAAAAATATCTTATATTTTTAAATATTTAATTTTTTAAAAAATATTTTATATTTTAAACGGAAGAAATATAGATATTATTGTTGAATCTTGAAAAAAATTTTCACTGTGATTTATGATGCCCTCTGACACACGTACCCACACCGACACAATGGCGGGATGCGGGAGCCTGATTGAATGCTATTTTTACCTTTTGTTGGGGCCAACTTTACAACAAAAATGAATAAATTAAGGTATTGTTTGTTTTTGTTTTATTTTGTTTTTAAAAAACTTTTGCTGATCAATTTTTAAAGATTATTTTTCAAAATAAAATAAAATAAAAATTTATTTAATTATGTTAATTTAAAAATAATTTGAGTTAAAAAACATACTTGATAGTTGTGGTTGCCAATAGTTAATGGTGATAATTTATGATAATGATTAGTTATAGCTAAAAGTAATTTATAATAGTCAAATAGGGTTTAAAAAAAATCTACAATATCTTTATTTTTCAATAATGTTTAAAATATTTAAATTCAAGATACTTTCCAAAATGAATTTTTTGTTTTTAAAAATAAAAAATCGTTTTTAAAAATAGAAATCAAACATACCCTAAATCTCATGTAATGACATGTTAAAAAGTCATATGTTGTACTCTGATGACAAAAATGAAAATTCAGATGAAATGTGAATAATGATAAAGATTGAAATTGTCAATAACATGTAAAAGAGGGAAAAAAAAAAAGAATGACAACTGCTTTGGAAATAAAGGAGAATGTTCATTTAAGATTATCTCAAAGGAATTTATTACAATAAGAACTCATTAATCTTACATCAGATATTATTTTGTAAATATATATATATTATTGTTAAAAATTAAGTCTTTAACAAAAAAGGCCCATCGAGGTGGATATTGTCTTTTGAAAACACACATTTGATGTTAAAAGTTAAATGATTAACAAGTTGAGGTTCACTTTGAACAATATATGTTTTCTTGAAAGGCCTTAATTGTCTATTTTCCCTTTTTTAAATAATGTACTAATCTTGAGCACAATTTTAAAAAAAAAATTTGAATGGGCAAATTTTAACATGAATGATAAAGAATGCTTGTGTAATTGAGGATTGAATCTTTTGTACAAAAAATTTAGTTATCAAATGTTTATAGTTTATTATAAAATATTTACAGTTTACCTTTATACATTAAGGGTGATAGTTAGGGGTGTTCACGGGACGGGACGGAACCGGGACACCCCTGTCCCGTGTCCCGTCCCGAAAAAAAGATCGGGACTAAATTTTGGTCCCGTGTCCTGTCCCGTCCCGTTAAAAGTCGGGACGGGACCGGGACAAGATCGGGACGTCCCGCCGTCTCGATAAATGGAATAACATCGAAAAAAATCTGAATAATAACGTTCATTAAAATTTTAAATCATATAATTTATTAAGTTTAAAATCAAAACAACACAAGCACATAAATAACAATAATTTAAAATCAATTATTGAATTATATTAATCGTAACTACATATTATAATAACAAATACAAGTGATTTTTATGCTATAAGATTAGCAACAGGCAAGTCAAACACAACATCAAATCATTATTCTTCTATTTTAGTGAAGGTGTACTAAGCTAATTACTCTTCTAAAAATAAGCAAGAAATATATTATAAATAAAAGTTATTAAATAGATAGATATAAGAATAAATTATATTAATATAATTAATATCTTATAAAGAAAGATATCGCCATATTTACTCCATACCATTAAAATTATCAATATAAAAAACTTTAGTTTTAAATAAGAATTGCAAGTATTAAAATTATAATTGATATAATTAATATAAGTATAAATTATGTAACATCCCAATATAAATTTTAATAGTTAATTTGGGTTAATAGAAATTTAAAAAAAATAATTTTAAAAAAAATAATTAAAAAAAATAATATTATTAAATTATTATTATAATAATAAAAAAAAGGTGTAAAAACAAGAAAGAAAGGAAGAAAACGTGAACGCAGCCGCCGCCTCAACAGTAAAATATAATAATAAAAAAAAAAGAAGAAAGAAAGAAGAGAGAGAAAAGAATAAAAAAAATGTGTGGGACCCACTGAATTTTTATAAAAACTCACATTCCTTCATTTCCTCATTCATTCCTGCGCGCGAGCTGAGGCGGAGAGAACGCGAGTCACCGGTGCGAAATATCTAAATTTTTAAGGTAAGAGTTTTTAATAGGATATTTAGGGTGTAATTTTAAGCTTTTCAAGACTAAGTAAGTGTTCTAAAATTTTTTCTTAGTCATCCTTTTTCTTTGATTTCTGAGTTTGTAGTGGTATAAAATTTAAGATCTGGAAGAAGGATGAATTTATGTTGAATAAATATGATTTTTGAGGTTGTCAGTAGTATAATAAATGTTCTAGAGTATAAATTTATTGATGATCTTTGAATCTGTGGCTTATGGATCAAATTCTAAACTAGATCTGAAAATATATGTTGATTTATTGAGGTTTAGATGATTATTTGGGATGAGAAATGAATTATTATTGCTATAGGATTATGATTCTAAGCTAGAGACTTAATTTTTAATTTTTGGGTATTTTAGGTACGAATTTATGAAATAAAAAGAAAATTTTGATAATAAAAATTAGTTTAGAAGTTGATTTTTAGATTATTAATGTTTATTGATAATTAAAAGAGGAGTTAAAAATTTTACTTAATAGTATTGACTCTAGATTTGTATTAAGATTGAGATTAGGAATTATGTTATATTTTTAATTCTATTATTAGAATTATTTTATTAGTTTCAAAAATTGAAACTAATATTTATAAATAATATGTTATTTGTAGATTGTATTACTGGTGAAGATTGTGGTGAGAGAGAAATTTTAAGGAATAATTTATTGAAAAAGCCACAAGGTAACCATGCTTTTAATTTGTGATTAGTGTTACTTCATGTTAATTGGGTGATTATTGAAAAAATTATGAATTTTGTAATATTGTATAATTGTGCAATATTATTATGAATTTGTTTAATTATTGTGGGAGGTGTTGGGAGACTTGCTATTATTGTTGTATTTATGTGCCACGTGGTACGCCCCTATTGGAGCTCAATAGGTGGCTTGTAAGGGCTCGGGCTAATCTACCTTTGGCCGGGTAATTTAGCACCGAGTGAGGGCTACGGCTCGAGGTTAATGGAGGGATATAAGGATGGTTGTTTGTGTGTATTGTAATATTTCTTATATTTGTTGGAATTATATTATTTTTAATTCTCACTTAGTAAGTACACACTTAACTGTTTGTATACACTATCATAAATTGGCTTTGGTTACTGGGACTTTTGAGTCTCATTATGTGGTTAACAATTTTCAGGAGAAGAGCCACGAGTGACACGTGGAGGAGTCCCAGAGGCTTAGTGGTATAGATCCACTGTCTATTTTGGGTATTTAATTTATGATTTATAATGTGTTATATTGCCAATATTAGGACTTTTTTATGTTTATTGTCAATTATATGAATATATAAATGTAATCATGCCTTTCAAACTATTTCTATTTTTGGTACAATTTGGATGACTGTAATTTTAATATTTGGTTTACTTTGAATTGGTTAAAATGGCATGATTATAAGGCCAAATAACTGGCTTGTGTTGAAAATTGACTAAATTGCTTATTTTACTTGTTGGGAGTATAAGGATGGACAAATGTGATTTAGTTTACTTGTTGGGAGTATAAGGATGGACAAATGTGATTTAGCCTAATGACATATGGGAGGTAAAAATTTATCTGAAATGTTATAGTGAGTTGAAGCCAATTATAAAATATTTTATATCGAAATTATTGATATAAAAATGTGTTGGGTGGCTGTAACCCAACTATGGTTAAGTTAAATTATTTAAAAAAAAAAATTTTGGTGTGTTACAAATTATATTAATATAATTAATATATTTAAAATAAAAAATAATATATATAATATTCGGGACGGGACGGGACGTCCCGATGGTAATCCCGTGTCCCGTCCCGTCCCGAACCCCTTTTCTGTCCCGTCCTATAAAGTCCCGTCCCGATTATTTTCGGGCCGGGACAAGACCCGTCCCGATATGATCGGGACGATACCGGGCCAATCGGGACGGGTCTAGGCTGAACACCCCTAGTGATAGTATGTTAGACTAAGCTAGATTTTGATTTAATAAGCTTAAACTTATATAGTAAGTTAGAGGTTTGAGTCTGATTTGAAATTTATACAAAATTTTTATTCACAACTCATGCTAAAACCTGATAGCTTACTCATATATTTATATTTTAAAAAAATAACTTTGAGTCTTTACATTTTGTTTGTGTTTTGTTATAAGTTTTTGTATTTTTTTAGTATTTTAAGTTCCTATATTTTTATATTTTGATGTTTTAGATCCCTAAATAAATAAAGTGTAAGGATCTTAAAGTGGCCCAAATAATCAAAAAACAAAAATATAATGATTTAAAATATCAAAAAAAATATATGAATCTATAATAAAATACAAGTAAGATATAGAGATTTAAAATTATATTATCTCTTTTATTTATGTAGCATAAAAATTTGAACAAATTATACTATTTATTTATTATGTGTGTGTGGGGCTTATCATTCAACTGCTCGTTAACATCACGAACGCATGTGGAGGGAAAAGAACAGGGTAAATAAAATAATTACGTTGCGTAGTTTCTCTCTCGACCTTTTTTGGGTCAAAACGTTGCGTGGTGTCTCAGTTCATCAAATCCTATATATCTTCTCTATTATTTCATTTCTCATCTCCTTAGGCCTCAAAGATCCAAAGAAACTGCGATGGTGATGGAGACGGAGGCCAAAATCAGCATGTCCAATTGGAATTCGCAGACGAACTGGACCATTGCTTCTGGTTCTCTTCAAGATTGCATCACCTTCGAATCCTCACTGTCTTTGGCCAATGAAGGTGGCGATGAAGTAGGAGCGACCACTGTGGATTCAACACTCAAATCCTCTCTTATCCTCTGTCCTTCTTCAGCTGATTCTGGCCCTTGCGAGATCATGAGTAAGTCCCGAGTTTGATTCACCTTTTTGTTTCAATTCAAGCTTTATATTTTACAATATTGAGAAATTTATCCCATATTCAATTTCATGAGGTCGGATAAAGAACTTGGGACAATTCATGAATAGATGATGCTAAATTTCGTTTGTATATGTATATAGGGTACCTGTGCGCGCGCGCGCGTTAGCCTGTTGCTGAAATTTGAGTATTCTCTGCGAAAACGAGTTTGTGAAGTTCCATTTGAATTCTACGTTTGATGTGTTTGTACATGGGGTCATTTAGCTGGTTTCTATCACCTTTCTTCCTTTGAAACTGCTGTTGGGTGAATATCCATTTACAGTGCGTTTTTCTTATGGTTGTCTTTTGGAGGCTAGAATTAGATACTTTTTCTGTAGTTCGTTCTTCAAGTGACCGTGCAAGTCCCCCGACTCAGCCATGCTGCTTCTTATGGAGCAAGTGCCTTTTTGAAGTTTCTATTTTTTTTTTAATGCGTGTAATCAATAGTCAAAATTACTCATTAGATTAGCACTTCATTAAATGGGTTGGGTTTATACCTGGCAAAATTCTTGTGTAGCTCTAACCTCTTCTAAAATTGGTGCTTTGTGAGTTGAAGTTCTCTCTCATTTTCTATCCTTCCTCATTCTTCCTCCTGACATAGATTCTTCAATCATTTTAGAAATGTTGTGTATCACTGTCGTGATTAAGTGTATCAAGTATGTTTTCCATTATCTAGCTGAGTCCACTGAGCTGAAACTTTTGCTTCCATATGTAGTGTTGAATATTAATGGCTTGTTTCTTTAAGGAAACATGTTTCTTTTGGACACTTAAGGGAAAATTGCTTGTTCTGCAGTTAGTTTTGCACAAAAGCATGAGGTCTTACAAGTTTATGTTCGAAGTACAGCCCGAGTGTATGAAATTTACTGTGAACCTGATGTGCAGAGTAGTAATGAATATCTCTGCACTGTTCGCTGTGGCATTGCTACTAGAGATGGAGAAGTTCTTCATGCACTAAATGTCGAAGAAGTTGTTTCTTCACATGTTAAGGGCTTTAACAAAGAGTTGTCTGAAGAAAATAATAGAAGTGAAGATGACTGGGTTGATGTAAAAATTCCTGATTCTTCTCTGTTGGATGGGGGAAACCATGGTTTGCATACAAAATCATGCATTAACTCAGCAAAAAGCAGTCAGGTATGCTGATCCACTCTTTCCACTTAATACTTATTATGTCAGGTCGCTTGATTTCATTACTCATTTTTATTCCTTAGCATTCTTGCTCTCTTTCTTGGAGTGCAACCCCCTGTCATATTTGCTGTCTACCTTGTACGTTTGGGGGCTAAAAAGAAACCAAAAGAATGAAGGGTGAATAATGCATATGATCAATCCAGCAATGGTTCATTCTTTTCCTGATTTATGGGTCTTCTTTTTTAGGCATAGATGGCTTGTTTATAGACTCCCTGATGTACTTGGCATCTTGACCTTCAGTTTGGGCTAAGGAATAGTGTGTAGTTGATTTGAGTGAAAGAAATGATTCAATTTTTGGCCCTTTTGCTGTTTGCACAGATGCGAAATGAGGAGAATTGAGAAGACTGAGGAGCAGATGAAAATTAAAGGAAGATTGAAAGTTGTGTTTTGTTATATTTTCTTCAACCATCCTACTTCTTTCTGACCTAATGATGTTTTATTGATCCAAAAAGAATGGGATTTCCTTTGTGTTCTCTCCTTTTCTTTTCTTTTCTCTTTGTTTCTTAAATTGGCTTATGATGAATTGATGTATTTTCTTTCACTCGTGGTCAATCTAAAATGAAAATACAAAATATGTACATGCATGGCAAATTTTATTGAGAAAGAAGAGCCTTGAAGTATGATGAAACCTTATTTGTCTTTGGAGGATGCTTTGAATTCCATGTGGACTTATCTCTTCTAATAATTTTTTTTTGGACCAGAATCTCTTCAACTAATTAATTCTTTTATTTATAAAATGATCACAAAAGCAGCCATAACCAAGATACTTTGGCATATTGTGCTTTTTTGGCTTTTTCTTTTTCACCACGTTCCTTTCCTTTTATTTCTTTCTATTGGAAGATAACTTTCCCTTAGTTGTGGTTTTCCTCTATTTTTCTTGAGTAATTTTTCTTCTTTTATAATAGTGAACAAGCTGATTGATGGAAAATTTCAGGATCTCTTTGAGGCTACTGCAGAGTTTTCTGATGTAAATCCTTGCATGTCTGTCACACTTCGTTTGCTTTCACTCCAGAATAAAGGCTGTATTTGTATTGATGAGATTTACGTGTTTGCTGATCCTGTTGCTCTAGCTGATTCTGAAAGACAAGAGAGTAATGCAGAAAACTCATCTGGCAGTTCTCTCATGGCTATGTTTCTTCCAACTTTGATGCAATTATCAAAGACAACTGCTCTGAGCCACATACATGAGGAGCATCCACCTGTTACAAAGGAAAAACAATATTTTCCAGAAGTTGATTTGGGAAAAAGCCGTCCACGTGACTCTGTAATTAACATCCAGCTAGAAGGAAGAGCTAGCAAAACTGACCATCAAGAAGGGGAGCTGCAAAAGGTGAATGAAGATAGTGGGGGCCCATCTCAATCAGACTTGCTCTTGCAAGATGCTCCTTTTGAAAGCAATCTTATGACAACCTCCCAAGCCGATAAAATGGAGAACAATCAGAGTGAAACACCCTCAAAAGCTGCCAAAATAGAGAGCAATTATTGTGACTTACCCTCGGAAGCTACTACAATAGAAAAAAATCATGGTGACTCTCTGGGTGTTAATGTGGCAAAGGCACTGGAACAGCTTGTGTCTAGAATGGACAGGATGGAAGCAATCTGTTTGGGCTTTCAAGAAAAAATGCTAATGCCCATAAGCAGCATTGAGGCTAGGCTTCAGCAAGTAGAGCAGCAACTTGAAACACTGACCATCAAATTACATAATTCTGGATTGCCGCCATGCTCTAGAATTTATGCTCCAGATGGTTCCTGCATTCAGTCAGATGCCAACTCATTTGGCAATTGTCATGGTAATAAAGTCACTGGAGGATTAAAACCTGACAAGAACGGTTCTCACATTGAAGTACTATGTGTCTCTCCTGATGATATGTCTGATTCAGCAAATGCCACTCAATTGCACCCTGGTCTTTTAGTTACAGCTCCTGAGTTTCTTGATGCTGAGGATGAAGAAGAAAGTATAACATCGGGATTAGAAGCAACTTCAAACGATAAACAGAGGCAGCATTTGTCAATTGATGATGCTGTAGCTTCTGCATTAGCAGGATTTTTATCTTCTGTATCTTCAGAAACTCCAAGGTATACCAAAAGTCTAGTAGTCAGAGCCCCTGAATTTATAAATGAAGATGATCAGGAAACTAATGATGCTTCACCTAGAACTTCGTATGAGATGGAGAATAATGATGATTCAACCCATCTCAAAGACAGTAAGAGAATTAATTGCACACAAGAGTCAACTTCACACAGTGTTCATCCAGAAAGAGGAGAAAAGGTGAACAGAGATCCTAATGATGAAGCATCGGAAGGGTTTGCCAGGGAAGCTGAAGAATATGGCCAACATAATGCTGCAGAAGATGACCAGAAAGAGGTGGGCCTTGAAGCTGGCGTTCTAGCTGAGCATAATGCAGGAACAAGTTTCGAGCATACTGTGGAGGATAAGAAAAGCAGAAATACCAGTGGTCAGATAGATGATGGTTTGCCATCCACAAGTGACATTCCTAAGCCATGTCAGACTGATAGTGACTCTAGTGCTTCCACTGAGGGCGAAGTTTGTGTAAGCACTGACCATACAGACACCATAGCAACAAAAGTCCCAAAAAAAGCCTCTCATGAAGATATTATAGAGAATATTCTTGGATTTTCCCGCAGCTCCTCTGTGGTGGATTTCAAAACATCTCTCTTAGATGTAAAATTCATTTCGCAGGAACATCATGTTACCAAGCCTTTACTTGAAGCTCTTGTTGACACTCCAGAAAAGAGCTTTCAGGATCATCATGTCGGGGGAAACAGTGATGAACTTCCCATTGACGAACAATTTAAGACCAATGATAATCTTTCAGTTGCAGAGCTGAATAACTTAATAGATGTTGCAGAACATGTGAATCCAGCTACTGATGGCCATTTTTCAGTGGATAAAGATTATTGTGCTTTCATAAATGTGCCTGTGGAGGTTGAGGGTGATAATCTGCAAGACGACCGTAAACGCAAACGCAAGGAGGATGAAATTGCTTCTTCAAGTCTCATATGAAGTAGGGTGATAATCTGTTCTTCTCTGTTTGTTTTGAATCTAGTTTATAATCTGGGTAATCGTTTGCATGAACTTGCGTTTCTTGCAATCTCCTTTTGAATATATTCTCCTCTGTTATTAGCATGTCTTTTATTTTTTTCTTTATTTAGTTGTTTTTTCCTTGGGGTTACACAAGTCAATAATAGGATGTTTGGGGGAATTTTCTTAGCCGCTGCTGATCTTATTTAGTGTCTTTGTAAATATTAAACAGCCAATGACATCTTTAATCTGAATTCAGGATTATAGTTCAGTATTTATTCCTTTTTATGCATTTATATATTAATAGAATTTGCTCAGTATGTTATCTAAGTGCTATGAATTATGATTGTTTAATAAATTGGAGAAAAAGCGAAAAGGATTGGTTTACTTGTGAATTGTCAGCATTTGACGTGTGACTATTGTGCTCTTCAAGTTTCTAATACAAGTTAAGAATTTTTTTTGTTTTTTTGTCTCTCCTTCCCTCCCTGAAAATGATTTGAATGGGTAAATAAATCAACTTTGTAAATATGAAAATTTTGTAGAAATATATTTTCTTGGTTTTGATTATGGCAAAATTAGAGAAAATTTTACATTTAACAGGTTTAGTTTACTTAGAAATATGGTAAGAAAGTAAATTTGATAGCTTAAAATTCCTCTCTTCGTTTTGTCAAATTCTTGATTGCTTTTTGGTATTCAAAATTAATTCACGCTCCAATCAAAACTCACATGCGTATTTCAGTTTTTGGCTCGTTCTCATTCACATGTGAATCTTTTTGCATACACGCAAGTTTCAGTCTTTGTCATTTTTTTCAATCTTCCATATTTTTGTTTTGATTCTTCAAAGTTTCTAATGTTATTGGTGTTTCATTAACAATCTTCCAAGTTTCTTAAAACCTTTGAAGTTATTGTCTAATTCTTCAAAGTTTCTATGCTAATAATATTTTGAGGCTTTTGGTCTAAACTTTGAAGTTCCTCCTAAACTTCCAAGTTTCTTCATCTTACTTTGATTCTCGAAGCTCTAGAGTTATGTTTTAACTTAGAGTGGGTGATACATTACCTTTATAAGAGAAAATGTTCCAAACTTACATAGTTAGTTTGGCTAATATTGAGACATCCAAGATCCCAAACCAATCTTCAAAATTATAGTGAAAAATGACAAAAGACAAACTTGAGATTGGACACAAGCAAGTGGTTTGGTTGAATCAAAGTAAATTCTTGTGCGATTTTCTCTTTTCTCTACTTCAACATCTACATTCTAAGGTGATATCATTCTTTATCTTAAACTCTTTAATTAAGTCTTATTTGCCAAAACATTTTATTAAGCCCAATTTACCCCCTCCTAAACGCTTTTACAAATTTGACTTGTAAATATTAAATTATTAATATTTTTGTTTGACCGACTAGTTATCAGTTGACCACCAATCAATAGCAGGTCAACGCTTCACTGGCTACAGGTCAATCGCTGTTCAACACCGGCCATTTTAATGTACAGTCAAATTGTCGAGGATGAAGGACATACAATTTGATCATTATGATGCCATTTTAAAGCTTGTAAGTTGTAACAATTTCGACGTGACAACAATCATCCAAAACAAACAGTTAACATTGTCAAATGGATTGGATAGGACAGGATGCTGTACAATGCATTTCTTACAAAAGAGAGGCCATCAATTAACAACATAACCCATGTCACCATGACACAAATCTTACACAGACGAAAAAGAATAGCAATTCTTAACAATCATGTAGCTTACTTGTGTTGCATCAAGAAGTTTCCTGGACATTTCACTTTGATGATAACAAATTTCTACTTCAAAAATTAAAATAAATATATCCTCTTCCCCTTTTTTTAATCTACTCCTGAATGTCTCATATACATTAACTTTTGTCAATATAAGAAATTTGGATTGAAAATATTACCATAAAGCAGAACAGCACTGGAATCCTTTCAACATTTATCTATAACCAAATTCCAGCATTGGAATCTCTGCATTGTAATCCTTCTTTGATATTTTCACTAATATTTAATTGACCTCTCCAACTATTTGCGCAAGACTTTCAAAGAGATAAGCTTTGTGTGAGGATCTTATCACCAACATTACTTAGGATTGTTCAAAGTTGCATTGGAATTCAGTGACATAACAGAAGCTCAAAACTTGTACGCATCCCTGAAAAACATGAAACAACAGCACATACGATTAAGATTCAAATTGTTATTAATGTTTACAAGTGCATCATTTATCTGCACATACCCACTTCTCGTAGAGTCCAAATTGTGTCAACAACAATTTGAAGATTACAAACTAAACTTCAAAGACTTGTCTGTATATATATTAGAAAATATATGGGCATATCATGTAAAAGGTGATAACACCTCGACAAAGAAGAAACGGAATGCCTGCCTAAGAAAAACACAATATATAATCATGCTAATTCTTCTTCTAAGATGTAGAAATAAGAGACACTGTAAGCTTGTGAAATTAGAGGAACAAAAATAGAAATCTCAGGTCAAAAAAGAAAAGACACATAGCAATCAGCAATAAAAAAGAACTAAAAAAGATTGTAAGCTTGTGAAATTATAGGAACAAATTATCTTGTTATGATTCCCCCCCCCCCCTGAATTCAATGACCAAAGGTTGAAAAAGGTATGGCAAAGTTTGAAACTTAAATATCCAATTCTTGTCATAATTTCAGCAATGAAAAGAAAATGAACAACAATAATGCAGTGTTTGATAGGCAGAAAAGTCTTTTTCAAAAAAAGAAAAAAGAAAGAAAAAAGAAATGGGAAATGCACTTTTCCCATTTTCTTTCTATGTACATTTTTTATTTCTTTTCTAGAAAACACTTTTCCGTGTACCAAACATTACTTAAAGGCCCTTTTGGTAGACGGAATGTACTTTGATGGAAAGCAAGGGAAGAAAAGGGACAGCAAGGGAAGGGACAATTTCTAGCCGCATGCTTGCTTGGCATGCAAAGGAAAGAAAAGGGAAATGATGAATTAAAGAAAAATAAATATAAAATATAAAATACCCAAAACACCCCTCACATAATGGGGAAAAAAAGCCCCCTCCCTCGTCGCTGATAAACACTTCACAAATTAAAAAAAAAATTCAGATCCACAGCCACAATTAACATTCCCAACAAAAGAAAGTTCAGATCCACATTTCAAAACAAATGAACAAATAAAAAATGAAAAAACAAAAACAAAAAAAAAGCCAGATGAAGCTTTGACGGGCACTCATCAACCCATTCCATTGTCGCCTGGGAAGAAGAGAAGCAGATGATGAAGGTTGAGGCTGGAGAGATGACTGCCATCATTGGGGCAGGAAGAATAGGACGACACCATCGCTAGCTTTAGGTAGATCTATTGGACAACGAGCAATGCCGTTACTGATGAAGGAGGAATAGGACGACGGACCAGCAAGATGAAATGAAGGAAAGCATCTGGCAAACTAAAGAAGATGAAAAAGGCAAGGGGTATGCAGAATGAAGAAGATGAAGAAGGCAGCCATTTTGGTCCTTTCTCAAATTTTCCTTCACAGGAAGATGCGTTCCCTAGCCTACCTAAAGGATGAGCGGTTCCCTCATGTGATGGAAAATATGCTTTTCATGGAAGTCTTGTTCAGGCTACCAAACTGACATTGTGAAGGAAAATAGCCCATCTTCCTTTTCCTTAGGTAGATTTTCAGGCTACCAAACGGCTTCTAAAGCCTAAGTTTCTTGCATCCCATGCTATCAAGCCAAAGTTTATCTTCACAAAAATCTATTGAAGCAAGTCAAACCAACATTTAGAAAATGACCACATATCACCAGCTCCATAAGCATTATGTAAAGGATAACAGAACACTGTCCTAGAACAATAATGCTCACAAGCCACTTTTGCCTTTTCACTATAAGAAAATTCTATAGTACCATGTGACCATGTCTAGTGACTTATAGATTAATCATAGTAGTACCATTAAATTTTCTTGTCCTGGATTATATTATTTTCAAGTACAAACACCAGAACTTCAATATGGAAGAAAATTTTGGAACTTTTTTCAGATAACCTTCGAATCATTTTAGTATGATCATCACATGGGTATTACTTAAAAACAATACTAAATTACAGGACAAGAATCATCCCCAAATACCCAAGACTCTGAAAGGTTCCAGGCAAGAGATCAAGCAAAGACATCATTGAAGGGTAACAAATGTCAGCAAAAAGAGCCTGAATGTCATAGCAGTCTAATTTGTATTGGAATCAGCTCGCCAGAGTGACAAAGATGAGCTCAAGAATGAAACTCAGATGGACACAAACCCAATCAGCTCAAATAATTCAAGAATGGAAGAAAAAAAATAAATAAAAAAGGATATACCTATACAATCCCATGGATCTACTTGATAGAAGAACAATAGAGGTTCCTTGTGTTCATAGGCCATTGTGATGCCTCCTGTTCTCTCTAATCTCGATGGTGCTGTTTCTTTCTTTCATTTCTCATATATCTCCCTCTTGATTTGTTTCCTTTTCAATTGAATGCTTCTTCTTACACCCGTTGCAGCAACTCTGGATGTGATCTGAGATAAGATAAAATCTGAATTTTGAGACTCCAATTTACATATAAAGAGAAGGACAAAAAAACAACAAAGCAGAGCTCAAGAGGAAATCAAACTATTCAAGGCATGTGAATAGTTCAGTGTCCTTCAACTTTTATATTTAATCGAATTATAGAGTTAAGAGGTTTACTTGCTACGTGCTATGCTGTTTCCTTTAAACTTTGTTCGGTCAACTGGCAGTAGGAGGTATTATCATGTAGAGGTAGCATTGTTCCTTGTAAAAATGAGTAGATTCATTACATGCCCGAGGGTATTAGTCAAATTGGATTACTTTTCATCCAATTCTTTCTTTTTCTTCACTTGGAAGAAATGAATCCCAGCTGCGCAACAATAAAATCTGAGGTCAAAAGGGTGCTAAAAATCAAAGTTTTTGACGTATCATGGAAACAAATTGCTCGGCAGCCATGCAGCTATAAATCTCCTAACTTGTATGACTCATCCAATTGGAACCTTGATCCATGAAGGGCCTTACCAATCAAAAGATCAAAACATCAGAGATCTCAAACAAGCTGCAGGGGAAATACAATCGCTAGATACAGAAAAGAAATTGACAATTTTTAGGTTTCACTGGAAAATTTTTCATCATGCATAAACTTTGCATCTGCCATCATCTTGGATAAAAAGCATTAGCTAAAATCAAGATCAAAACCATTTTATCGTTTACTATTAGCCTTTAAAACCAAAAATCTCCTGTGAAAACAAGAAATTATAATACTGGCATACCATATTATATGCAAATTCTGAACTCATTAAAATTTGGAATTTTTAGCCGACTACTTATAAAGAGAATTGAAAATCACCCTTCCATTTGTGTGTGGCTATTGACAATGGATGACAGTTAAAATAACAATTAATAAAAACACTGTAAAAGCACTGAACAAAGTTTCATTGACATCAGAATTGTACTTGCTCACAAACATGCGTTGTGGTTGCTAAAAGTAATATGCATATTGTCAAGGATTAAAATGGTTAATAGACATGCAAGTGTAACAGTGGGAGGATCAATACATGAAACCTTTTCTTCTGCGATATAGATATGCTATTTCAAGCTTTGGTACATGAAAGTGCATATAGATTCTAAATGCACAAGAATAAAGCAACATGGATTGTGATTGTCATATTTAAATGGCTGAAGAGATATATGGTATTGCGACATGTTGTATGCGGAAATGGCATGGTTTCTAACTACATAGGAGTTCATCTGTTCATTCTTTTTTCCTCTGTGACTCAGTGTCTTACTTGATATTTGATAGTCTCCATTACTTGTAAAAGCACAATATTGCCAAAATAAGAAGATAATGAAGTTTGAGGAACGGAGCTTCAAATATGAAGGATTCAAAGGGATAATTTTCGTGTGAAAAATCAGAGAATAAGCATAAGAAAACAAAGAACAATTATTTGAATATGTCTTCCATGTGAGCTTGAAATGGAACTTGGACTTTTCATGTTTATAAAAGGCATAGTTAAAGACCTCTTACAATTGGCATATCTGCATTTGTCAGTGGATGGTAAGACATTTTCAATGATTTAGATGTCTGGTTCTCAACAAGAGTTTGCTTAATGTGGGCAGCCTCCCCAGGCATTCCAGCCTTCAAAAGACAGGATCTCAAAGAATTTACAGTGATATCATCAGGAGCACAACCAACTGCCAACATCTTATGAAAGATATCAATTGCTTCAAGCATTCTTCCTTTCATACAATGCCCAATAATGAGAATAGTAAACGTCGCCTTATCATGTTTGCACCTTTTCTGCTCCATTTCTGCTACAATTGCATTAGCTTCATCAACATTCCCAGATTTGCAATATCCATCAATGACAGGATTATAAATGAATGGTTTTGGAACAACATCCCTCTGCTTCAATAATCTTAAAAATTCACGAGCTTCATGCAATCTGTTGTTCTTGCACAAAGCACTGATAAGAACAGAGAAAGTGTATAAATTTGGGAGGATATTTTTGGCATTCATTTCATGCCATAAGTCTAAGCCATGTTTCACCTGTCCAATTCGACAGTATCCATCAATCAGGGAAGTATAAGTGACAACATCAGGAGCAAAGCCATGAAAGAGCATCATTTCATGCATGGATAGTGCAGATTTCATGTCACCAGCCTTGCCAAAGCCATCAATAAGAGCATTAAAAGTGACTTCATTAGGTTTAACTCCAGATCTAATCATTTCATCATAAAGGCTAGCAGCCTCTTCCATCTTAGTCAACTTGCTATAACCAGATATTATTGTTGTGTAACTAACAACATCAGGGGCAAACTGACCTTTTAAATAAACTTGTTTTAGTAGACTCTTTGCTCTACCGACCTCATTAATTCTACAAAAACCATGTATAAGAGTGTTAAATGTAACTATATCAGGGGAACAACCACAATTGCTCATGTCATTGAGCAACTTTATGGCTTCATCAGTTTCTCCTGCTGTGCACAGACCTCGCATTAAAATATTGAAGGTGCATGTTTCTGGACGAAAATGTGATCCCACATGCTCCCTAAATAAGATGATGGCATCGTCTACTTTTTTCTGTTTTACCAAGACGTTGAACAAATCATTATAAACAACAGCACTTATTTCAAACTTACTGGACTTAAAATCGTCAAGCAATTCCTTCGAAACATTAAACCTGTCTGCTAGTGCGTAAGAGGACACCAAAGACCCTAATAGCCAACTCTCAGGTAAGTGTCCTTCCAACTTCATACAGTCATACACCATTTTATAGAATCGTAGAGACCATCTCGACAGAGAGAACTCAAAAGCAAGTTATAGGTCAAGCGGGAATGAGTAATATTCAATCTTTCCCTACTTAACGCAAAGAATCTCAAACCCAACTTTGGATTCTTTAGCCTCTTAATAACCTCAAAAGCGAGTGAAGGAGTCAAGAACTTACCAAGTAGCCCAAAACCTATCCAATGAGTTTGAACGGACAAAACAGTACACACAATCTTAACAAACCAAGCTTCGGCTCTTCTGATGAACTCTTTATCCTCCAAAGGCCTCGGGTCAGATCTTCTCTGAACAAGACCATGGTAATGGGCAATGGCTATCTTGGAAACTGAAACACTCGAAGATTGGGATGTGAAGAAAAAGAGGGTCGTCCGCTTCCCACGCCGTAAATGGAGTCGCTCTTACGCCCACATATATAGTCAGTTCCTGTATTTCTTCTCGCATCTCTGGATTTCGTCCAAGGTCTTCTATTCAAACTCCTAAATTTCATCGAGATGGCGGCAAAAATGGTATAGCAAACATGGGACACCTTATTACTCTGCTCTATTCAGAATTTAGACACTGTGAAAGGGGATGGAGGTGTGCTGGGAGCGAATGCAAGACACCTATGACGACGAATTTGCTGCCAAATCGAAATCAGTAGCAATCCATTAACCATAAATTGAATAAAAATCCCAAATTGATATGGTCGGAAGAAGGGAATCAGCAACCATTCGAGGAGGACAAGGATTTGCAACGAAAGCCTTACCATCAATGAGAATGACGGACCAATGAAGAAAATAAAACCCAAACACTCACTACTGTATTTAGAGATGCAAAAGAGGAATATGTGTGAGAGAGAGAGAGAGAGAGAGAGAGAGAGAGAGAGAGTTTAGAAGATGACCAACAATAGTGGTCTGCTTCCGTCGCTCTCCCTTGCGGCGTGAGTATGCATCAATTCAGGGGAAGGGAAGTAGGGAACACACCCAGGGAATTTTTTTTTAATTCAAATTTTATAAAATTTATTTTAAATTTATAGTATTATATTATAAGTTGAGAATTTTAATTTTAATTTCTTTTAAATAAAAAATTCGTATTATTATTTATTATTCATTTATTCTTCTAAATAATATTAATTTTCTGGTTTTATCTGTTAGATGTGGGTATCATGCATTAAGAACGAACAATATTGTTTTGATTAGTGGGCTCTCATATTGTTTCAAGTTTT
>NW_026557021.1:0-28856 GCF_029017545.1 Prosopis cineraria | reverse complement strand
ACGTACGTCCAAAGCAGATTAGTGATTTGCTAAAAAGACATTCACAAGTAATGTTCCACAGACAAACCCTAAGAAAAAAAGTGAAACCTGCACCTATCATCGCACCTACAATGCTAAACACATGAATGAAATGAGGAAATAAAATAAGAGCACATTATCCACCCAAGCACTACCGCTTAAATTTTAAGTACTCAAGAAAGCCTATTTCTTGATTGGAAGGAAAACATGTAGAAGTTAAAATTCATTGTGACTCAATTGAAGCCATCTTGCTTACTTGTAAGGAGCACTTGGATGATCAACCCCTAATAAAATATATCAAGATTATTAGGAAGCTCATAGTGTAAGACTGAACTGTCACAATTAGTCACATCTTTAGAGAAGCAACATCTGTGCTTAGCTCAACAAACTAATTAAGACTGTTTGTTTTGCCAATGACTCTTTGGTCAAATGGCACCCATCCTTGTGATTCTACCTCTTGATGCAAGACGCTTAAGGATCAAACCCCATGCGATTAAAGGAGTGTGTGTGTGTGTGAGATTGTTATGCGGTGTGGGAAATGTGCGCGTGGGATCCCCTTCCCTCTGGAGAAGGGCTAAATAGGATATTAAAAAAAAAAACAAACAAGTTAATAAATATAATTCAGACACTAATATCCTACAATAATTCACTTCCAAGGTGTTAAAACTTGTTATTAGCTTACTTGACCTTATTTTATTTTATTTCTTCATGATTTTAACATAGCATTGTTGCCTAAATTTTAAGTATTTAAAAAGACCTATCCTTTATTAGAAAGAAAAACACACAAAAGTCAAAATACATTGTAACTCAGTTGAAGTAATCTTGCTAATTCACAATGAGTACTCAGACAATCACCCCCTAATTAAACACATTAGGACTATTAAGGAGCTCATCATACATAACAAGACCAACACAAACGGTCACATCTTTAAAGGGACAAACACTTGTGCCAATTGATTAGCTCACCAAGCTAATCAAGACAACATTAAAGCTACTATCTTACAATAATGATCCACCGCAACCCAAGGTATGGACACTAGTTATTAGCGGATGATCTGACATAGTTTTGCTTTGTTTCTGCACCATCAAGAGAAGAGAGGAAGAATGAAGTATGGTGTGGTTTAAGGAAGGGGCAGAGGGCACGTGAAGGAGTGTCATGGCAGAGAGAGACAGGTTGATGTTTCCGCCGCTGAGAGCAGTTGGGAGTTCCCGAGAAGCCCCTCCTCGTCCACCTTAGCTTCCACAAATCTTTGCCTCCCCACTGGTCCCCCACTACCCCCACTTGTCCCACATTTCTAATCTCACTTTTATTTATTACCTCCATTATTGCACATGATTCTCATCCTGCTTTCTCTACTTCTCTCGCTTATCCTACCTCTCTTTATATAAATAATCACTTCTCAGAACCTCACCATGCCAAACCAAGGGCCTAAAATGCTGGTTTTGTCTTTGCTGTTTATCAACGTTTAACTTAAAGTGTTCTCAAGTTTATGCCCGAATAGAAGGCCCACTACATCAACTGAAGGCCCATCCAGAGAACATCAAGTTGACCTAGTTATCATTCGTTTGGATTATCACAGGGCTTGGGCCTTCTATTCAAAATCTGGATTGGACTAATAAATCTTCCCCAATTATAACAGGGGAACCCAAGTTGACACATACAAGAAAATTATAATGCACACGCATGCACAATATTCTCAAATTGGTTTATGATTTCCTCGAAAGTGAGGAGAGAAATGAACACATATCGATGAGTTATATTCTTGTGAGGCATGTGTATTAAAAAGTTAAACTATAATCCACGATGAGTTCTCTACTATCCACTCACTTTTTGAAATTAATCAATAAAATCAGATATCTCACCATGTGAAAT
Organism: Prosopis cineraria; assembly: GCF_029017545.1. Lineage (NCBI taxonomy): Eukaryota > Viridiplantae > Streptophyta > Magnoliopsida > Fabales > Fabaceae > Prosopis > Prosopis cineraria. The sequence continues at coordinate 26,965 of NW_026557021.1, read as the reverse complement.
AAACAATCACGTTTTGACCACATAGGCTAACAAATGTGCAGACTGGTTAAATGTTTAGGGTATCCACACCCAGATGCGTTTAATGTTTCAGCATACGCTACTTCAATTCTAATTGCCATTGGACCCGGGGTTCGCTGGTCAGGCCACGTTGCCCTTGCCTGTCAAGTCACGAGTTCGAATCCACAGACGCTGCTTCTTCGTCTGCCTCACTCAATCTCATCAAATGAGGTATTCCCAAATACCTCTCCTCTTTTTAGTTACCAAATCTTCACCCTTGGAATTTTGGAAATAGAATCAGGTTCTGATCTGACGACCAACGGATCACATGGATTTTTTTAGTTTTGATCATAAAAGCACACGTTATAGTAATCTGAATGTTACGTCAGAGATTAGGCCAGTTCAATGAGGTGAAATTTTCTGGCTCTATGATGATACCTGACAGACTTGGCTGAAAGAGCCAGGCAAATTTCTTTTACCAAGTCATTAAGTCAGTCAAGATTAATTAACTGTAACCTAACTTACCCAACTTACAAGTGGCTATTGGTACATCTGCATGCATGTTATCTCACTTATATATTAAAATTGGTTGAATGAGCTTTTCAATTAATGGTAACCATAATCCCATCAGCTCCTATGCTTTTTATCTGATCGTTCCAATATGTATACGCTTTTAATCTGTATGTGTTACCTGGCAATTATTTTTTTAATTTGCTATTATAGAGAATTATCATATATACTTGAGTTTTATCCTTGAGTTTTATCCTTCCACAAAGTTAAAGAAAATCCTCATTCCATTCATTCTGATTCCTAACATGCTTGTGTTTACTTTTTATCAAAACTTTGCCTTATGATGGAGCTGATAACTGGAAGGAATAAAGATCTTGACGAGAAGACTCACCCAGAGGACACTCCAAGATCCTTGTAACAACATGCATGCACGGATAATTGCATTATTCATTCTCTTGCTTTTCTTTCGGCTGAGTTTTTATGGCGTGATATCCTCTTGTTATATGTATTAGTATGCAGAAAAACAGATCATAAGGGAATCTCAGCACAGCAGAGAATCAATTTTCCTATAACCGTCTCAGATTTAAGTCTTCCCACTTGTACTGGTTGTTAGAGATGAAATTCAAATTAGCCGACTCAAAATCAAAAAACATGAACAAGCGCGGAAAACATGCCGATAGGTAGATATGCCAAAAATATATCTCATTATTTTAAAAATACATGGAATATATATAACGCTACCGTGAGATGTAAGTAAGGTGGCTAGGTATGATTTGAAAGGTCCACAAAATATAATGTGGAGGGTATGAAGATAGAGTTTTGGAGGAAGCATGAAATTATATAGAGAGTGAGCAAAATAGACCGTGAGTGAATCGAAACAGAGATGAGTGGCTACAGAAAGAGTCAAAAAAGAGATTACAAAGTATTTGGTGCTGCAGCTTTCTTTATACTGAGGAAGGCGACAGGGTGGCCAAAAGCAACTTCAAGTTTGGCCAAAAGAACATCGCAGACGACTCGCCGTTTTCCAACTGGCAGCGGCCTGCCATCAATCACTATAAAATGTCATCTTTTCCACATTTCAATTCAATTTCTTTTTAAAATAAAAAATAAAGTAGAAGGATAAAGGTATGCTTTTAAAACCAACATGCATTGATCATGTAAAAAAGAGTTATGCCCACTTAAGCCCAGATGTTGAGTTAGAGTTCTTATGAATGTAAAAAAAGTCTTTATGAGAATTACTCTTAATTGAATCTGTCAATACTCTCTCCTAATAAGATAGCTATAGCTTATGTCAAAGTGAGATGCTCCCTCTATTAAGAAATTATCGCTTTGATTTGTCTTTTATAAGTGAAATTGTATATCTTAATAAGCATTTATTATAATTTTTTAAATTACTTCTCATAATTGACATTAATGATAAACAATTAATGCATACTTATGTTGATTAACACAAAGTATCTAATTACTTTATTTTTAGATATAATTATTATAATCAATTAAATTTTTAAAAACTGTATGGTATATTTTTTTTGTTATATACAGAAACAAATGGAGTATGCTTTTAAAATTCTAATTTGACCTAACATAATGGACATTGGCCGCCTGCTAATGTGCATGTTACTGTCACTCGTTGTTTTTTGCACTTTCTCTCCATGTTCTCAACTCGAACTTGTGCTTCCAGATTTTCTAATTTCCCTTGGATACTGCATCTGCGATTCCCTTCTTATAATTTTTTTTTTCTTTTGGTGATTCCAAAGATGCTTTTCGGTATGTTATATATATATATATATATATATATTATTACTTACAAATATCTTTTTTATTATATCATGTTCAAGACACAGTTAGACATTAAGTGTGGATATTTCTCTTAATAGAAATTTAAATCTTAGTTGATCATGTTACTAAAGACTAGCTTTTTTCATTATATCTAATCCTCAGAAGTCATGCTCAACTCAAAACATTGCTAAGCATACATAAATGGCAAGTCGTTTTATGTTGTCCTCACCGCTTGAACAAGGGAGTCATTTAGTTGGGTAAAGCAGGGGGAAGATTAAAATTTCTTGGAAGTAATAAAATTGTCTTTACTCAGTTTATTAAAAAATTAATTTCTTGATATTTAACATCGTTAACTAATTTGGATTCGAGTTTGTTCAGTTTTCAAGTAGATAAAAGCACCCCCAGCATAAGCGTTTGTTTTTCATCTACGATGAATGAACGTAATGACATTGCCTAGCTAGCTAACTTTGAAATAAATTACTTTGTCGTATTAATATGATAATATTCATATTTAAATATTGAACGAAAGATATCAAATTCACAAAATGGATTTGATATTATTAAACCCATACTTATGAAAATGAGTTATAAAATTAAAAGATATATAAGCGAAGATTTAACGTGTCATTTTAGGTATGGTCAAATGCATCGAAAAAAGTGAAATAAATGCTAATGAAGCCGAGTTGAAATTCAAAGAGCATGTGTGTTGAATGAATGTTAAATCTCACAGTGAAGGACCATATTGGAAATGAAGGACGGGGCTGATGAACAAGAAATCGATTGTCAGTTCGTTGGAATCGAAGGGTCAGATGGGGACTTCGCAGTGCCAAAATATTTCTACAATGATATCAAAAGTCAATTATGTACAGACTGTCAGTCCCCAAAAAAAAAAAATGTAAAGAAACTGTACAAATAGAGTTAAAAAAAAGATGCGCTCAATTCTTATGGACTTAACATTTAAGAATTTGAGCTTTTAAATTTAATTTTTAAAATATCTCATTTTTTAAAGCTCAATTTTTATATAAATGATTTAAAGTCAAGCCTATAAACCTTTATTATTATTTTTTATTTTTTAAAATTTTTAAAAATTAAAATTTTTTATTTTAATATTTCCTATATTTTTTTCAAAATATAAATTATAATATTTAAAATTTAAAAATAAATAATATAAATTTTAATTTTAAAGTATAAACATATATTTTAAAGTTTAAATTTAATTTAAAAATTAAAAATATTTTATTTTTAAAGAAGAAACAAAAATGGGTCTAAAAGGGCCGCCCGAGCCCATTTTTTAAGGATCTATCAGGGCCGGACTTAAAAGCTTGATTTCTTTAAAAAATATTATTTTTCAAGCTTGAATCCTTATAACAATGGACTTAAACGGATGGCTCTTCAAGCCTAACCCTTATTCTCGATTCTATGCACGAACGGGATAGTATAGCAAAATCAAACTCGTTACAAATTATAATTGTAAACTATAGATGCTAATGATATACACAAAGAAACTCTCATTTGTTCCAAAAAAAGAAAAAAAATGTTACGTTTATACTTCTCTCGAGCAAACGTGACTAGATAACTCTTAGAGAGAATCTCACTTAAAATTTTCAAAATACAAAATTTTGCATTATGAATTCAATAAAATTTAAAAATATACTATAGGTTCAAGAGTCTTCCTTACAAATTTTGTCGTAAATAAAAAGATATATTTGTCCTCATCTTTATAGAGTGTTCATAAATATATAACACAATATCTATAAATTCTCAACATAATATTTATGCATACGTGATATATCATGTGAATATTAACTTAAAATATGCTATTTTAATGAAAGTGTTATTCTTTATGAACTTTATGTTATACAAATATTGTAGGTTTACATTTGTTTATTATGTTGAGAATTGATGGGTATGGTATTATGTATTCATAGACATTGTGTTGTTTATCATTTGCTCATTTGTACATTTCACTTCAAGTTAAATCATGTTTACCTGATATGATGTGCATTCATGAATATTGCGTTGAGAATTTGTAGACGTCATATTGTATATATATGGACATGCCCTAAAGATAAAAGCAATTGCATTTTTTTGTCCACAATAAAATTTGCAAGAAAGGTCATCGAACTTGTAGTATATTTTTAAATTCTATTAAGCTTGCAATGTAAATTTTTGTGTTTTTAGAGCTCTAAGTGAGATTGTCCATGAGTCCTATTTATAACATTATTAGGTCAAAAAAGTTTTGTTGCATAATCCATTTGAGTTCAGGTTCAAAAACATGGCCACCTTAAAATTAGTTAATTTTCAAAAGTCCTACACTTATCATCAATCCGGTTTATGATCAGAAGCCCATCTTTGTATTCAATTTTATTTTTAATTTTTTACTTTTAAATTTAATTTTTATATTATAATATTACAAATTCATTTTCTAAAATATAAATTATAATCTTTAAGATTTTAAAATATATAATTTAAATATTAATTTTAAATCACAAACGCTTATTCTAAAATTTAAATTTAATTTAAAATTTAAAAACTTTTTATTCGTACGGATTAAAAAAAAACTCAAACATGAAACCTTGAGCCCGAATTTGTTTCTTATTAGGGTTTAGAAAAATCGGGCCGTGGAGCCCTTTCATATAAAAAAATTTAAATTTTAAAGCTAGAATCCTTCCCCAAAAAACAAACGGTAAATGGGTAGTCTTGTAAACCTGATCAGTAATTTTTGCAACCTCAAAAAGTACAAATTTTATTTTAAAGGATAAAATTATACCTTTAGTTGTTTTATTTTATGCAAGATTTTATTTTGACTCTTTAATGTTATAAAATATTTTTTTAATCTTGTATTTTCAATACTATTATTTTTATCACAAAAAAATTATATGTTAAACTTTTTAATATTAACAAAATATTCTTAAATATTACCATATTCATTAGTTTAATATTTTTAAAAATAATAATAATTGACATAAAAATAATTATTTAAAATTAAATACATTAATATTAAAATATTAAAAAATATTTTATAAAATTACGAAATTAAATCAAAATTTTATGTAAAGCTAACTTTAGTCTATTTTAAATAATGTTAATATTCCACGTTCAGTAAGGAGGGAAGATAACAACGTTAGTGAGCAGTGGACGGAATATTCGAGAAAGAGAGAGATGTAAGTAAGATAACCTGCCAAACCAAACAAACAGGCAAGCAGGTCCAAAATTCAAGGCGGGTCAGCACACCGACCAGCTGACTCAGTCCGAGCAAGCATCCCGCCGTTCAATTCAACCCTCCAGCCGTCAAATTAGTCATTTCTCTGTCCTTAATCTAATTCCAATCAAATTCCTAAATCATACAAGTACACTACTATAGTCCATTACTTTCATTTTCTTCATTCACAAACCTCGTGTGTCAATTGCGTCCAACTTCTCTCTCCATATCTTCCACCTTTCAACGGTCAACCTTCCCCTATTCAACCTTCTCCCTCCCGCTCCCTTTGACCATCTCCCCCACCCTCCTCTACTTCTAAATCTATAAAACCAACGCAAGTGGCTTTCCCTCCTATCCTCCTCCTGTATCTCTTCACAGAACCACAAACAAACAATTCAAATCCCAGATTTCTTCTGCTTCTACTCAAGCATACAAACATGGTTTTGTCTTGGTCCAGAAGAAGAGTTTTCCGCCGTGCGCGCAAAGGAAAAGACGTTCCCGGCCCAGCCGGCGCCAGTGACTTGGACGTCGATGTCGAGGTGGTTGTTCCGACGCACTTCCGATGCCCGATTACTCTCGACTTGATGAAAGATCCGGTCACTTTATCCACCGGGATCACCTACGACAGAGACAGCATCGAGAAGTGGGTCGAATCTGGAAACCAGACCTGCCCCGTCACAAACCAGTCGTTGATTAGCTTCGACGTGATCCCCAACCACGCCATCCGTAGGATGATCCAAGAATGGTGCGTCGAGCATCGTTCCTACGGCGTCGAGAGAATCCCCACCCCGAGAATTCCAGTCACGCAGTACGAGGTTTCCGATATCTGTGGGAAAATAATGTCGGCGACGCAACGTGGGGACGACAACAAGTGCCAACAGTTGGTGGCTAAGATCAAGATCTGGGGCAGAGAGAGCGAGAGGAACAAGAAGTGTATAGTTGAAAACGGCGCTGCTGTTGCACTGGCCAACGCCTTCAGTTCTTTCTCAAGCGCTTCGATTGAGAAAAACGTTGGCCTTTTAGACGAGATTTTGGGGCTTTTAACATGGATTCTTCCAAAGCGACAGGATGGTTATTCTCAAATTCAAGCTCAATCACTGTTGAGCTCAGAAGCGTCTTTAAGTTGCATGGTTTGGTTCCTCAACAGCAAAGATCTCTCATCAAGGCAAAACGCAGCTTTGGTGCTGAAGCAAGTGCCTGTAGAACCATTAGCAAAGACTGAAGGTATGATTGAAGCTTTAGTTAAGATGATCAAAGAACCCGTAGGCCCTTCTGCAACAAAAGCATGCCTGAAAGCAATTTTCCAGATGGTTTCCTCATCAAATGAGAAAGAGAGGATCATCAAAAGATGTGTGGAACTAAGTCTGGTCATGTTGTTGCTGGAAGCCCTAGTGGATGGAGATAGAGGGACAAGTGAGAAGGCTTTGGGTACGTTGGATTGCATATGTGATTACGGTGAAGGGAAGGAAGTGGCCAAGGCTAATATGTTAACTTTGCCTATCGTGGTGAAGAAGATACTGAGAGTATCTGGTTTGGCTTCTGATTTTGGAGTGTCAATTCTTTGGAAGCTTTGTGATAAGATGGAGGAAACTGTGGTGAAGGAGGCACTTCAAGTGGGAGCGTTTCAGAAGGTTCTGGTTTTGTTGCAGGTTGGGTGTGGTGAGAACACGAAGGGGAAGGCCACTGATTTGTTGAAGTTGCTGAATGCTTATAAGAACACAGTGGAGTGTGTTGATTCGTCTTTGGATTTGAAGTACCTTAAGAAGCCGTTTTGATTGATCCATTGATCCTGACTTGTTTTCTGTATAGATTCATCAGAGAAACTTTGTACAAATTTGCGACACTTGGATTCAAAGAATATACAAGTTATATAGTCAATCTTTCCATTAAAGTTTTGAATTTCAATTTCAGGGAACTTTGGATTTGAGAGATTTATGTTCTGGTGCTACAATCTTGCTTCTTTTTTAACACGTACGTTTCATTTTTAATGATCATAATCACATTCGTTGTCGTCATTTAATTTGCTGATCTTGATGATAAGAACGATGATATATTATCCACGTCTTTTAATTTCTTTCTTTATTTTCTCAAAATACAATTGATTATCGTGGCAAGTCATTTAGACTTTCAACGTGCTATTAGTGACATGCTCAAGCTCTTTTCTCAGCCGTTGAAATTTCGATGAAATAATCAGCCACACAAGTTTTTGTTATTAGCTGTTGCCCATAAAATATTCCAACTTATCTCTTGCACATGATAAATGATTACAATAACTTCTGTCAACTTTTTTTGTTCAATTGAGGCAGTCCATTTTGGTGGCTTGATAATAGTCTTAATTGAGTATAGAAAAAATATGGTGAAATGTGAATTACTTCGGTCCTTAGGTGCTTTTTCAGAAGTTTGTTTTGTCTACAAATATAAATGTGCCATAACAACTTTGAGTAATTGACAATTTGGCCCTTATTATTATAAGTCTTGAAATGGGGGGAGAAATATTGATTCCACCACCATGATATAATTGTCACATTATTGAGACAAAATTGAACATTTATTATAGTTTTACATACTTTCAACTAAATAATAAAATTTTATTGGTATATAAACAATAGAGTTTCGTTTAAAACATTTTATATATAAGAAAGGACATCATGCCAAATTAAAATTAATATTTTTTAATTAGTTGAAAAAATTGAATTAGTTTATTAACAAGTTTCAAATTCAAGCCTTAAAATTTACAATCACATTAAATAAAAATATTAAAGACATCTTCGAAGTACTATAGTATTGTTGTTGATAATAACAATCCCATATATAATATATAGGATTTAAATTAGTCTAGACGGGTAATAATAATATCCAAATTTTCTAGGATAAACACAAACTAACGCTTTTGAGTTCTGAATCAAATGATGAAGATGCTTCATTGTTAAGAGATCCGAGCAGGTAACTCCTCAGTGGGCAGTGGCTCAGAGTTAAAAAATAACGTATATATTATTTGTAATAATTTTTAGCTTGAAATTTATTTAAAATGATAATGGAGATTTTAAAAAAAGTCACAAGGTCTAAAATTACCAAGTTTAGTTCAATCAGTTTTCGAGGGAGGATAACACAGAAACTCTCTCATGCCCATAAAAAAATCAATTAGTATCAAGGCTTTTTTTTTTTGGCCAAAACTATTAAGGCTTATTCGATCTTTTAATTTGTCAACGTGAAAAAAGATTTTTGGCTTTCCAGAAACGTATTAGTTGTATTTAGATTTAAGTCATTTGAAATTGTAATTGGTGAATTTTTATGAATTTTTGTATTTAAAAAAGAGAAAATATTTTATATTTGATAAAAAATAATACAATAACAAAAATATTAAAAAATGAACACTTTATCTAAATCCACCAATCCCAGTTTTAAAGAATTTAAAGATAGTTGTAGATAAGAAGAAAAAAAATCAAATATGCACATTCCATGTCTTAACTGTCTTAACTTCACGATGTCGTGACAAGCAAAATTGAGAAGGAAACAATTCTACACAGAACAACACTCTCAATTTCAATAGTCTGAACTGCTGAAAAAAAAAAAAACAAACAAACACCATGACTGTTGACTTGGTACTTCCAGATCCAAGTCTTTAGCTCCACATAATTAACCGATAAATTTCTAGAAGGAGCCATTCAAATTGACAAATAACCACTGGACATTTATTTTATTGATATAAAATACCATATATATATATATATATATAAACAGCATATATGAGGCGAGAATACATATTGACCCATCACACAGTAGACAAAAATAAAAAGAAAGTTAGAGACAAACAAGACGAAACACAAAACGACAACAAACCAAACCCAAACGAACCCCAATTAACTCAGCTCCCAAGCACGTCCTTCCTCAAGGGAAGTAGTGATTATGCCAGAATGCATTGGAATGGCCCACATCCCCAAACGACAGCGTTTCATCAGCACCACCGTTCATCATGTCCATATACCACTGCTGCTTTGGCATCGCTTCCCCTCCGGCCACCTCCAGCGCATCCACCTGCTCCACCTTCGCCTTATCTCTGCCCCTCGCCGCCACATCGGCCGCCGCGATGGCCGCCACGTCCACCGCCCTCTGACTCTGAGCCGTCTTATGCAGCGTCTCCATCCTCCGATTAACCTCCTTCAGATTCTGCTCCACGAGCCAAGCCAGATCGTTGAGATCGATCATCGTCATGTTATGAAGAACCTTTCCTGCACTGAGATACTGGTACATGATCTGCGTCATCTCCTTCTCCCTATTGTCCTTCCTATGCTTCTTCAGCTGCTCCTTCGCTTTCATGATCCTTTGCTTCAGAAATCCTTCCTGATTCACCATCTTCTTGCTCTGCTCCAGCTCCGGCATCCTCCTGAACTTCGACAGAACTCGCTGGACTCCGAACGGAGAAGGCCAAACCTCCGGCTGAGAATCGTACGGACTGTACACAATGGCACAAGCCTCGATTCCGCAGAGAGTGGTTAGTTCGTCGATCTTCTTGATCAGACCCTTCTTTCTCTTCTTGTATGTCGCTTTCCTCGCAGAGTCGTTCGCTATGAACGCGAGCTTCACCTTCTTTCTGGTCATGGTGATATTGTGTGACTGGGAAGGAAGATGGAGAAAAACGGAAACTGAAAAATTTTCTGTTATGTGATTCTTACCCCAAACAGTGAATGGTATTTATAGTCCAGTTTGGTATGGTGTAAATTAATATTTTAGTAATTCATTTATGGTATTAATTAAGCAGTAATTACTAATTTTGATACTTTGTACATTTACATGTATGCGACTTGATTAAACCTTACCCGTTACAATTTTTTTTTTAAATGTCCTAATTAATGGATATATGTGAAATTAAAAAAATATATCTCATGTGTGATTGTTGCTAGAAGGATGTACTCTATACATGTACATAAGTCAAGAAAAGATATAAAGCGTGCATGTGAATATGAGTAGGAAAATGGGTGGAGGATAAAGAGAATCTGGGAATTTGATATGCAGCATAAATAATGATGAATAAATGAGGATGGTGATTGGTTTATTTGTGTGTGTGAAGATATTTTTGACACAACAAGTGTACGTTTATAACCTGTGAATCGTAACGTAAACTTCCATGTTTGGTATTTTAAATATAATTATTTGATATTTGTTATCGTCATGCTAGAATCGAGAATTGTTATATGCTTAATAAAAGTTTCTCTCTTGACAATAATTTTCCCATCAACAAGTTAATATTCAAAATTTTTATATTACCATTTGTCCATTTCATTGCTAATTCAATCACTATTGGTATTTTGATAAAGAAGATATATATGGAGTTGAATAAGCCTCAAATTTAAAATAATTATTGATAATATTCATTTAACCAGAGAAATAGTAGCCACGAAAATGCATGTGAACGAGTCTCTTGTGATAAAATTACATAGAATATTGGATTAGAATGCCATACATTCATACTCATCTTTTGCAGTTGGACAATAGTACATATCCAGTCAAACTTAGAAACCTGGTAAAATACGAGTGACGTATTTCTTTTGGTCAATTAATATGAGAATCTCACTAAATGGAAAATCCTTAAGTAATGAACATTGCAAAATATATGAGAAAGGAAATATAATTAATAATAAGATTCTACTTAATTTTAAGAATTAACACGATACAATCATTAAGTAATTCAGGCAAAAATAATCATTAGACAACGTCCTACTTTTTTAAGACACTGCAGATTGACAAAGAGAATCTTTTCCTTGTGCAGGTATACAGCTATCATAAACATAATTAATCAATTAATATCATGATCATGTGGGTACCGTAAATAGTACTTACTATTTGTAAACTGTATAACATTCAAGAAAAATCTTATAGTTTTAAAACAAACAAATTCTACATTCTAAGATACTAGCTAGACCCATGCTTTTTTATGTTAATTCTTACGCAGTAAATTCTTCTGTGTGTGTGTGTGTCATATACCCGTTTTTTTTTTTTTTTTGGAAAGCTACGTTGAATTTTGATTAATTTGAATTTGAGTTCAGCTGTGAGTTGGATTGAACGTGTAAAACTTTTTATTGGACGAGTTCTGCAATAATAACTATAAAAACTGATGTTAATACTTATTGTGCAATAATTCTAACAATATTTAAATACATCTAGACATGTTTTCTTATACATTGTCAGAAAATTAAATATTATTTTTTCCTTTGGATTATTCGTGCAAGAGAATTTAACATCGTAAACATTTTTTAGTACAATGTTCCCCTTTAACAGTTAAAAATGGAGTTTAATCATTAATTAACCTAAAAAATTACAGAAAAAGATTTCAAAAATTATATTATAGGACTCTATAAGTCTCTTAAATTATAAATAAATTTCAAAAGAATAATGTTATTTCTTATTCATACAAAGGATTAAAAAACTATTTTAACCAATTATTTTGATCAACTATTAGGTGATTTTTTGAATTATCATTGTTGTTAGTCACGTTGATAACAAAATATTAAATATTAAAGTGTTAACATTTTCATAAGATATTATTAAAATAAATATATTAGTTTTCAACCAATTACTGGTGTTGATATTAATAATGATCCAGTAATCATCTAATAGTATGTCAAAGTGGTTAATCAAAATGATATTTTAGTATATTACGTGGTAAAAAATGGCATTTGTCTTTTAGAATTTATTCATGATTTAACTGACTTAATTAGTATTTTTTTTTTATATTGTACTTTTGTATTTTTTTTAAGTCAATATAACTAATGGTTAAATTTAATTTTATTAACCGTAAGGGTAATATTACAGCAATTTTAATTGTTAGAAACAAAACATTATACCCAAAAAATTCCAGGATGCTGAATGTTCTCCCATGGATAATTAACAGACAAAAATGCCCTTTATTCCAGTAATTAAAAACGATAATAATTTACATTCACTTGCACCAAAAAAATTCTCAACGCAATTTTACAACTCAGTTTATTGTTAGCTTTTACAGTAAATATAAATATTTATAAACAAAATAAAAATAAATAAAATAATATAATCCACAATCATTAAAATGATACATTTATCTTTCTCTCTCTTTTACTCAAGGCATTCTTGCAACTGGCATTTGTAGGATTAATCCTTAAAAAAAAAAAATCTACGTATCATTTCAGAGATGTCATCTCTTAAGCAATATTTTTCTATATATACTTTTAGAAATCAAACCGTACAATGATGCACATTTATCTTATATTTATTAAGAAATCGCATCTAAAATCCCCATAACAAAGTCCGAGAAGCTATAGCTAAACTCTGCTCTAAAGAAATTTGGAAGGTTGCCCCATAAATCAAAAAATTTGAGAAGGGCTGGGCCTTTGGGCTTCTGTGCAGCTCGGGCTTTTTTTGTCCTCCTATTGTTATTTTTTCAGTTATTTTTCCCTTTCCAATGTTTTTGCCAACATCATCAGAATAAAGGCGAAAAACTCAGTTTCACGGCTTCATCTCGTTGCTTTGTGGTTCACAATCATGCCCTAGATGCTGCTTTAGGGTGATTTTTTTTTTATTTTTTTTTTTGACCAAGAGAGGAAAATACTGCTTTGGCGTGCTTGATATATTCATTACACATAAAAATAAGTTTTTCTATTAATAGCTGTTTTTTAGCTTTTACATCATACACAGATATAGATAAAAAATGGATAATATTTATTCTGAAAGTGGACACTTTTGTTTTTCGGGAGAGAAAATGGACACTCTTAGAATGACAAATCGGGATAAATGTGAATAGAAGCATGAGTTGACTAAAGCTCCAGACATCAAATGTCCCTTCCTTGGTTTGCTTCAGTTACAAAAATGGCTGCTCTGAGTTTCTCGAGCGATGATGCATCAGTAGTTACAGGATTAGAAAAAGAAATTTTCTTATCAGGTGCAGATATAATTAAATCAACAAGTATAACCATAGAAATAATCTTGATTTGTCAATGAGTCTTGTCGGCGTGTGGTGACTCGGAGTCTCATTCCACGTAAATGTATCCGCGCATGTTTTATTTTAAAAACTCACAACTTGTGTGTTAATTGTTTTTGAAAAGCTGTTATCCTGTAAACTTTATAATAATTTGTTAGTCCTAAAAATACTTATATTTTAAAATTTATTTAGCATATTTCTTTTGAAGTTTGAGTTTTTTTTTTTGGTTATACTCCTCTCACGAGAAAGTATAATAATTAAATAAATAACTTGTTTTTGGCTTTTATTGATGGGTAAAAGTATAAAATTAGTCACCAATTATTTTTGAAGGAGCACTGTATAGCCTGTAATATCGTTGATATGAAAAAAATTATCAAAGATAAAATACGGATCATCTATCACCTTCCATCGATTTTGTCCGGCCGTTTGTTGATTAATTCTTTGACTGGAAGAAAGAGCTGTTTGGTGGTGATATTGGGCTTAGGGCTAACTTAAAAGACGTTGAGGTAAATACAGGAAGGCGGAAGCAGGGAGAAGGCAACGAATGATTTTGTGGAAGCTCTCTCTTTTTGTACTCTTCTCCTCTCCCTGTATGTTTCTTCTTCTATCTCTTCTGCTATTGCTTTGTAATCCGAAACTTGCTCATTTATCCTTGCAATTTGCACTTCCGTTATCATATTTTGTGGCCAATTCAGATTATATTGTTTTTAGAAAGTGGTGATCGTTACATTTGTATTGGCTCAGATGCTATCTCACAGGACAACTCATGTATGGGCGTACGAGGATGAGAGCGAAGATGTTTTAGTTGGCGTTGAAAGAAGATGTGACAATGTGAACCAGAAAACGAAGCAAAACGGCGGCAAAGCGCAGCACCCACTAAGACGACGCAACGTTGTAAACTGGATTCTGCCATCAGTGACTTCCGACGACAACAAAACCTTCTGTGCGACTCGGCGACTTGGCAGCGGCGACCACAGCCTCCCATCGCCGTGAACAATGGTGGCCTGATTGACTTAGCCACTTGAAAGTTTTGTGGAATGTTTTTGAGCTTTGTTTACTGAAAATAGCAACTATTTATTAATGTATTGCTCTGTTTATCTGCTTAAGTTTTCAAGCACGGGCAACACTGCAATCTATGCAGTTTCCATAACCAGAAAGCCTTTGATCTCTGCGATTTCACTCAAGCCACTCTTGTCACCAAATCTCATACAACCTTCTACATGGTAATTAGCTCCCTCTTGCTATCTGGGAATTTCAGAAACAGCTTCAAAATCCAGTTTTTCCTGGCAATTTCTTTTCAAGTATTTCAAAAATGGCTTCAAAATCTATGGTCGATGGAGGCGTTTTAGAAACTTCTGAAGGGTGGCCTGATTGACCTAGACACTAACTGAGTCTTTTGTTCTTTCTCTATTCCAGTAATGTTTTTGGAAATGGTGACTCTGTGCTTTGGTGTGTGCGCGTGAGAGAGATTGTGCCATGTTTTGAAGAGTTGCCGGCAAAGCTATGGTGTTATGAGAGATAAGATTAAATAGGGGGGATGGGGAGAGGGAGAGAGAGTGATGAAAGATGGGAGTTGTTGTTGTTATGAACCCGCGAGTCTAAAAATAAACAGCCATTTAATCAAAATTGACTGAAGTGTTGGATATTTCATGTTTTATAATTGATAAGTTTTTTTACACCACTCGATAGTGCCAGTGTTTATCAAAAAATAATTAGTGTACAATTTATACATTTAACATTTATTATTTATTTGAAGAAAAATTAATTTTTTAATTCCTAATTTTTAACTTTCTTGTAACTTAATTTCTTAATTGTGACTCGCTACAACTTAATTCCTTAATTTTTAACTCACTTATAATTCAATCTGTTAATTTTTGTCATTTTTATTTTTTTATATTAGTTTAGATCCCACATCAAAAAGTAAAACAAGAGTATTTTAAAGCAATATATACAAATTTCTTCTCATCTTATTTGATAAGAATAATTTTTCAAAAAAATAAAAAATAAAAATTGAATTATAGATAAGTAAAAAGTTAAAAAATTGAATCATAAAAAGTTATAAATGAGGGAATAAATCACACTAAATGCTTTGTTTGATTGAAAAAAAAATATGAAAGGAAAGAAAATAAGAAGATAAAATAAATTTTTCCCTATTTCGATAGGAAAGAAAAAATGAGAAAAAAGAAAAATAGGGTGTGAGACCTATTATTTTTTTTTTTCAACTTTTCTCTCTAAAAATGGGGAGATTTTGAGAGTAAAATTTTTTTTCACCATTTACCCTCTCTCTTATTTATTTCATGCTTTGACTTTTAGAAAATTACTTACTTATATTAATTTAATTTTAATTAAACAGTTTAATTTATAATTTTTAATTTTCATGGTTATAAATTACATTAATTTAACTATTTAATTAAATAATTTAGTCATTAACTAGATCAAATGTTTAGAATTGCATTAATTTAATTTTAATTATTTTATTTTATAATATAATATAAAAATATATTTTTAACAAATAATTTTATTTATTTTTATAAATATAATTACATGAAATATGATATATTTTAATATAAGGGTATTATAATTATTATGATATTTATTTATTTATTTATTTTATCCATTTAAATAAGAGGAGAGTTAACATTTTTTATTTTTTTTATTTTTTTTCTCATTCGAACGGAGGGTAAAGGAGCGTGAGATAAAAGGATTAACTTTCCATTTATTCTAAACAAAAAAATATTAAACATGCCAACTTTGGACTCATCTGCAGAAAACCCTCCATCAGCTGTTGTTTTGTATCTACTCTCCCACTTCTTTGTCCTGAAAATTTTCCCTCCCGGAGTTATTCTGCGGAGCATTAGTGAGTAGCCACTCATACCTATCAAGCATGATAAAGTTCCATTCTTTCCCCGTCATCTTCACCCATTTCACTTTGACTGAGTATATCTTCCTTTAATTCGTTAAATTTCTACCCTAATGCCTCTGTATATTGCTTACAACGGAGACTTCTGTTTTTGCCATTGACGCAACTGACACCACTAAAGGTGGTAAAGTCCAAAATGGCGTTTCGCCAAGACACACCTTTGTTTGATCCTGGCTGAGTGGATGCTAGGTAATGTGAACTCATAAGTTGAAATGCTTGTTTAACTGCTCGTGACAATGTCATAAATGATAATAATGTATGAAATGTTGATCGGCAAGAAGACTCTAGGATTGCATTTGATGATATAGTGGTTGGCATTTGTTGGGATTCGTTATTCTCCTTTGAGACGAAATGCTTCTCATGTAATCGCCTTAATGTTTATGAACGTTTCTCACTGATATTTTTCTGATCAGTCCCGAAATCCAGGTTACTTTGTGTAAAAGGATGAACTCAAAGCGTTGGCCTTTTCTGCTATTGTCTAACTTTGCTGATAAAATCAACATAAATCCCAAGAAGCTTTTAGGCATCTTTCATTTATGGTTAGTGAATGAAGTTTCACTCTTGCATTCTCTAATTTATAAGATTATATAATTCAAAGAATGGCACCCTCCGTATTTTATACAAACTCTCTAAGGAAGAGTAATAGTTTTGATCATAAAGATGTGAACTGAATTCTGCTAGCGACAAAGTCGTTTTAGTCTCATTGCTTTATGAACACCTGTCCTGCATATTTACTGGAAAACAAGATAGGTGGATTAGCTTAGTTGCCTTGATTTCATCAATAGAGTCTCTGTTTACCTGACACCTCAGTCACTCATTCTTCAGTTACAAAATGAACTGGTTAAAGAAAAGCAAGCATTGTATCTCAAGCTAACTTCTAGGATTCCTTCTCTCTCCCTTCTCCTTTCTGCCTTTTGTTGTATAATCAAATTCGTCAAACTGAATTTGGATTTTCTCCTCATCCTTTAGCTCTAAGATTGTGAATCGATTTTCCTTTTGAGATTGAAGGATGAAAAAGATGAGTGCTTCTTCCTCCGGAAAAGTGGAGAAGGTAAAGCGATTGGTTGCTTCTATATTTCTCATGTCAATTAAGTATAAAGCAAATACGTCTTTCCCTTTTGCATCTTTTGGTTATAATTTTAAAAGTATTGCTTCTCCTAAATTGCTTTGTAGAGGGTTATAAGAATTGATTTTTTATTTGAAAAGGATTAGATCCTTATACCCTCTAGGTAAATGGGTTGTCACAGAGTTATTTCTTGCTAAAAATTTATGAAAGGAAAAACTCTTTCCGGGCTTGGGAAATCATCATTAGAGCAAAATAATATCAAAAATTTTCTTTGAAAGGCTTACTAAGTTGGATATTAGTCTAAGAAATAGCTTAGAATGATCAGAATCTGATTCTTAGTTGTCTATCCTATAAAATCAAGATTCATCTGAAAAGGGAAGGGAAGTAAAAGTTGATGTTGGATATAACAAAACTGTATGACTTTTCAGAAGCAGATAGAAAATTCCATAAATTCATTCTATGTGTAAATATTTCCTTATTATCGGCCAACTATTTAGTCCTTTTGCTGTTTCAAAAATTGTTAAATCCGTTTAATGCAACCGCTTGTTTCTCTATTGTTGATTTGTCGCATCTCAACGAAGTTTCTCAAATGACGACAAAAAGAATTATTGAAATTAATCACATTCAATTAAATGCTTCTTGGTGGCATACGACTTTGAATTTGATTTTCAACTTTTGGTAACCTTTATGTTCATTTTCTCATCTCTATTGGTTTCCTTGTATAATGTTTGTTTTATCATAATTATTGACATCATACTGTATCAGATAATCCAGTAGACTTACCATATGTTAAACATCTCATGCCTTGTGGAGTAGCAAGCATATCTTCTCACTGCTGATTTTGTTTAAATTCAGAAGCTGAAACACAAGATTTTGTTGACCCCTGCATATAGTATCTGGTAGCTTGAGCATTTGATAACGTTTAATCATATACGGAGGTTTATTGAGGGAAACAAACTATAATAACTGAAACAAGTGATAGAAATTGATTGCATAACTTGTGTTAGTCCTTTAGTTCAGAATAGGTTGCGTTTATTAGTTGTTGGTCCTAAGCAAAGTGAAGTTGCACATATTAATTTAAAATGTGAATGAAGTACTTTCTGAACACAAGATCCCAGACTTTGAGCAGGACTGATTTTTTTTAGGAGAAAAATGGAAATATAAATAATTCAGATTAAAAAAATTAGAAAAATAATGATGAGATAGACATTAGTTTCTTTCTGTAACTTACACTGCAAACTAACATGGTTCCTCATACAGGTTGAACAAATGGCCCAACGTAGGGTGCACAAGCCTAGGTGGCTCGAGCCTATTCTGAAAAAAACTTTCTTTGATTCTTGTGTGGCTCATCCTATGCATAAGAATGAACGGAATAAATACTGTATGACCTGCAACAAGTCTGCTTGCCAATACTGTGTGTCTCATGGCATCCATCGATGCCACAAAATGCTGAGCATTTTCAAACATGTCTACAAATATGTTGTCGCTTTAGCTGCTGTTGAAAAGCATATTGACTGTTCACACATTCAGGTACGATATCCTACCTTGCCTTGAGAATTCGCTAAACTTTTCAAGTATTGACCCAATTCTTGTGTAGTAGACTTGATTTATCTCAAGTTCTTATTGTTAGTTAGTTATTAATTAAAGCTTAATCTTTATGTCATTTGACCTTGGTATAATAGTGCGAAAGATAACAGTGAGTGATTTGCATTCAGTATGATTGTGTCATGTAAGATTAAAACAAGCATATTGCTAATAGTATTATAGAGCTTCAAGTAAATGTTCTTTCATGGTGGTCCTTACCGACGACATTATTTTGTCATTGTGCTGTTCTCTTACAGTCCTACTTTCCATGTGAGGGGCAAAAAAAAACCGGTTCAGTTGGTGACAATTAGTAAACGAGAATCCCATCTGTCAACATTCTGAACTGCATTCTTTTCTGGCAATAAGTACAACATATAGCTTTTGAGTGGTGTCAGGCATGTGTGCCTATACCACACTTAATCCCTTCTTTTGGGCATGTTTCAAAGGTGGATTACTGATGGAAACAAAGTAGTGAATCTTAACGTGTTCAATTGCTCTGTTTTTAAAATTGATCCCTTCCTGATGCAGACCTACACATGCAACAAGAGATTGGTTATTGCTCTGAATCCTCTTCCACACGGCTGTTTGGAGTCAAATACTGATCTGTCATGTGAGACCTGTGGCAGAAGGCTGAATAACCCTCGTTTGTATCGTTATTGCTCCATTTCATGCAAGGCACGCCAGTACTTCGACAATCTCTTGCAAAATTGATTACCCCTTCTCGTCCCCTCAGTCATTATTTTGAACTTTATCACTAGCATATTTATTATTATCAGCCTGAACTTTCAGGTTAAAGCTGTTTTAAGGAAGCCCGATGATTCACTTCCTCCCTTCATTACCAAGCAGCGTCCTTCTAAGGGAAAGAAAGAGAAGGCCTCTGTGCTCCGGAAGCCAATAAACAAAAGAAAGGGAACACCCCGCAGGGCTCCCTTCTTCTGAAAGCCTCAACCCTCAAGTGGTTGGTGATTTATATATATCCTTATATGATGTAGACAGGATTGGGAGTAATTACACCATCAAGTTTTTGTCATCAAGGCAATTAATCTATTTGCCTTGTTTTACTTAAATTTGTAAATATGCTGCATATGCTTATGGTCTCTGGAGTTGCATAACTAGCTCTGTTTGCCCGTGGTGATTAGACTTCGCTTGCAACAACTGTCTTGTGAATTAACCATGTGACTATTGTATGAGACTGAAATGATTTGAAAGTCTTCAACTTTCATCAATTGCAATGGAAAAGCTGTCGAGTTGTAATAATAAATCAATGAACTTAAACTTCGTTTCTATTGCAGTATCCAGAGTCATGTGATCTAAAGACCCTTAGGTACAGGTTTGGCAAGGTTGTTTAATAAATCCCAGACCAAGATATGGGATGTACAATATCAGATACAAGAAGCCTCTATCATGAAAATTTATATATGCTCGGATATTCTTTATTATTCATCCAGCCGTAGAATTTAACTGGCTAACATTGACCACTGTACACAATCGGAGGCTGCCTCTACGCGCCAGAATTCTTAGTCCCTTTTCTTTCCTTTTTCTTTTTCCTATTTTCCATACAAGAATTGAGCGTATTTCTAAATGTAAGTTTACAAAAAATACATGAATCATTGCATGAAATGACAATTACAGAGACAAGTTTCTGCAGTATTCAGTAGCCATACCCAAATTCCAGAAAGTTATTAGGCTCTGACGAAATCAAAAAATCATCAGCACAGTCCATGCTATCGTTGCTAAATGCAGAATCAACCCTTGGAGGTACAAGTGAGTCACAACACCCAGAGCACACAAACAATGGTGGCACCGTCTCTGAGTCATCAATCCCACAGCACCTTGTGTGCTGCCACACCTCACAAATGTCACATGCCACCATTCTCTCCCCATCATCATCCTGAGCTCCACATTCACATGTCACCTTCCAATTGTCTGCACCTCCCTGATACTTCAATGGAGTAACCAAATCTAAGCCAATGCCCCTCACACGCAGATCCACACCAGACTCCACTAGCCCAAAAAGCACTTCCTCATCACTGATTCCCACTAACTCTGCAATCTCTATAACCATGACTCTCTCTGCAATACAATAAGTATCCCTTAGAGCAGTCTCAGCTGCTTGCTTCAAGTCTCCAACAGTTGCATGCAGTGGAACCAGCACAATCTCACCTGGGGATACTTCCTTGTTCAACTCTTGTTTATCATCAACAAAGTTGGGTATCAAGCGGCATATGAAAGTCAAAACTTGCTCGATTTCATCGAATAATGACCATTCCTTCACAAAATGCCTGCTGTCTAGAATTGTTTGAATCGCCAAGTCCACTTGTTCTGAATCTGGGTAACCCAGTAGGACATTCTTGTAGAAAAAAGCTACGTCACTGTAAACATCAATTCCTGGCACTTGTTCTGATTCTGCTGGAGGCTCCATATGATTAAAAACCTTTAGCTCGCGATGTAGTTCGGGGGCTTTAGATCCATTTCCCAGCTCATGAATGCTGTACTCTAGGATTCGAGTTGTCGGGTTGACCATTCGACGAACAACGTAGTTTCCAACAATCATATTATTCAGTGATTTCAGCACATAATCCAGCAAGCCTGTGTCACCAATGTGGAGCCTAGCTGCGTCTCTAACATCCTGCCTCGTCATCCCACCAGAACCTGAACTGTTTGTTTTGTTTTCTTTCAATGCATCTACTATCACTTGGGCTGCGTATTCTAGTCGCCTTGTAGGCCACCTACTGTCCATATTAGCCATTGCAGAACTGAACTTTTTGTACCTGACTGATTTTTCCTTTAACGGGTTATGCTTGCTTGACATTGAAAATCTCGTCGAGTTTTTTGAGCAGAAGTTTGAAGGAGGAGGAACAGTGATATTGAAAACTAGTCTCTTAGGCGGAGGAGGTGCCCGAGACTTGACGGTAAGCATAAACCTGAGAAGATCCTTGATTGTAATCAACTGGGTTTCGCTCATGTCTCTATAGTGGCGAATTATTTGTTTGATTTCTTTATGGCGAATTGTATTACTAAAACATTGAACGACCTCATCAAGCTCTAACGAACTTAGAAGTTCGATCGCTGCATCATAGTTTTGCTCTTTCACACCAAAGCTTCCACGACAAAATCTGTAACCCCACCTACCAAACCAAGAATGGCCATAAGCAACTCCATGAAGTAGGCGAAGATCCATCAAGCGCTTCTTTGATGTATCTTCAACTGCGATTTTCCTGCCATTGAAACAAACCCCAGAAAGTTTAGACTCTCAGAACGTTTGAGAAATTCATGCAGAATCAAGATAGGTCTAATGGTCTTTCCAATACCTTGTTCGAAGAGTTGTACAGATCCTGTCCCACAAATCCATGATTTCTCTGCCACTGAGAAATTTAGAACCCCCTTCAATGCCATTAACACAGAGCAAATGGCCGTACCCATTACAGTGAATTATTCCATGCAAGAGATGACTCTGATTATCAAGAAAACCTTCAGTCAACGGTTTATTATCGTCGGGGATTATAAAATGGTACCTTCTCTTCGATACAAAATGGCCGCTCCAGCCTAGTCATCACAATCTCAATAATCACCCATATCAGCATCTAAAACAGAAGGAACCAAACGAAACAGAGGAAAGCTTACATGCAAACCACCGAAACCCTCGACAACTCAAGATTCTTGGCAGATAAAATCAACCCAGATCACTAAACGAGAATTAAACAGCCCCCAAACTGGAAAATTTTAGATTACAGAATGGACGATTCAGAGTCAGAGACTAACCTGCACATCGGCAATGGTCGCAGAATGGGTGCGTAGAGTGGTAGACATTCTCTTCAATGGTGTAAAGAGGGGTCATACAGTTCGATTTCTCGTGAATAAGAAAGGTGGTCCATAAAGGCATGCCCTGGATCTCGAAGTCTTCAAGCTCTCCACATTCTTGAAGGAAAAGACGAATGTTATCTCTGAAAGGTCCGTTCGGATTGATGGGGCAACCAGGGTTGGCGAAAGAGTGAAACCTGAAAACCTTGGGCCATCTCTTTCTCTTCCTACACGCTTCGAGGAGAGAGAAGGACATGGTTAAAGCTTCGCTTTGTGCTCGAAGATACCCCAAGACTTCGCTTCTTCGATTCTTTCTGAAAAATTGTCATGCACAAAGCCTCGTGGGCGTATGCACAGGAAGGGGGGAGGGGGAGAAAGAAAGAAAAAGAGAAGGGAGAGAAGAAGCTCACTAGTCTTAACTGATTCTGTTAAAACGATTGGTGTCCAGTCGTTCAGACTTGGCGCGCTCGAGTGGAGATTCAAAAGAAGAGAAGAGGTGTCGCCGGGGCCATAATCGTCCTTTCGCCATTGGAGACAGTGAAGCGGCAACTAGTTGTATTGGTGACAGATGGATATGTTGTATGGGCGCCACGTGTGCTAACTACTAACTACCAGTCGTTTATTTGGTGGCAATGGCATGAGACATAGTAGAGTTTTCTAGCCATCTTCCATATAGAACTGAAATAAGGCGATAAGAGTACGTTTTTTTTTTTTTATTTTTATTTTACGTTCTTGTCAATTTTTCTTCTTGCTTTCAGCCAAAAAATATTATTTCTTCTTTTTTGTTAAATGAAATAATCCAAGCTTTCCTATTCTTTTTCACAAGGAACATCGCATGATTAGAAGTTTGAAAAACTATTATGCGGTTGATTTGTCTATAAATAAAATTAATATCTTGGACTCAATAAAATAAATAAAATTAGTTTTTAAATCATGGGTGAACCTATTAAATCATAAAGATATTCAAATTCTTGCTTTGTGCATCATGGAGTGATAAATGATCACCTCCTCTGACACAAATTTGACACCTCACCAAAGTAGTTTATATACCGAGCATCTGAATTATTCATTTTATAGCTTAAATTCTTTCTACCAACAACCATGATCCTTAAACTATATTATTCGATGTCTCTGGCTTGTTAGCCTTGCCAAGAGACTTGGTGATCAAGTCTTTCACCACAAGATTTGCATTGGATGACTGAGAAGCTTTTATTTCGAAACTAAACTTTTAACAGTTAGTGATGAATTTTATAATGGAACTGCTGGTGTGCTTGGCCTTATCCATCTTGAGTTTCTTGGAGTTAATTGCTCAACTTTTTTCTGTTGCATCTCAATCATTCTTCAATACAATTTTCAGGTAGAACTTATTAAACAGTAAAAAAGATTACAAATCAACTACTACTAATTTCATAATTTAAAAGAACTTTAGACAAATTTAACATAAATTTTAGGTGTGCTATCTTTTGATATCACACAAGAGGCTTTACAATTAGTTGGCTTTTTGAACTTTCACTTGATCTTAAATCTCAAAACAAATGGACTTTTTTTTAGTATTTAGCATTCATTTGATCTACGATTTATCATGAATGACAACTTGAAAAAATTGCAATTCAACTTGTTAAAGAAACAAAAAACCCTAAGTTCCCTAATAGAGTGTACACTACATTGAAGAACTTTCTATTTGGAAAACATACTCCAGAGGCAACTAATAGGCTAGGGCAATTCATTAGCTCAATGTTCAACACTCAAAACCCACATCGTGCAAAAGGCAGATATAGAACTTGAATCTAAAGCAAAACCTACCTAATTCATTAACATACCAAAGTGAAAATCAATTAGGGAGGGTAACTCAAATGACATACTACCTGTTTAGTTCAATTCTTTATTCTTTTGGAAAGATGCAATGCAATCTTCATATTATTTTGCAATGAAGAGATAGTAATGAAGTGCAATGAAAATTCACAGGGGAAGATATAAATGAATATTGCCATCATTTTGGTAATGATGTGTAATAGCCATTACCATGAGTCCACCTAAAATGCTAACCACTCTTCTAATGATAACGCAATACTAGTTACCATTGTCCATGTACAATAGCATTGAACCAAACGAGCCTGTAGTGTAGTAATTGCCAAGTCATGGCAAAAGGGTAGGACTTTGAGAATTGCATTTAAGGAATCATGCTCACTAGTTATTTATTGCATGCAACACCTGAAGGACAGCATCATGTAATTTTTTCAGCTTCACAACAGGTTCTTGCAGATACAGGTACATTTCCATGTGATTAAAAGCAATGATTGCTCACAATACAACACAGAAGGCAATACAGGAAGGCCGTAACATATTACTACACATCTTTAATGCGTTTTCGTGGACTAAATACAGCTTTTGACCATCCATAATCAATCCGCATCAGTAATTTTACCAGCATCTTCTGATAGAATACAACAATCACTAGAAACATCTAGCTGCTCTGCTGCTGTTTCGATAAGCTCTTCAATGGAGTGTGGAACCCATAGTACAATCCCATGTCTTCTATGTTCTTTTGGATCCCATGGCTGGAAAGGAAAGACTGTACATTTCTTAGGATGAAATTTATCTGCAAACGGAAAAAGAAATATCAACAACGTAGAGGAGAACTATGAAAGGAAGGTGTGGAGAAATTTAGGGTTGAGGCTAGCTAGAAGACCGCCGGGGGGTGGGGGATCTAAAGATTTTCACTCTTCAATGACAACGTTGAGTCCAAAGATTTCTTAATGGCAACGTTGCCGAGTCTATCATATTTCTAGTTCTACAGAACAAATGACAATAAAGAGTATTGTCGAAACCTGTAAGTTCTGAGGAGAGATGAGGGAATTTTGACAATTGAGCAGACTTTGCTTCTTCCAGGAGCTTGATCAATCTTATTTCCACACAGCCGAGCTTCATCAATTGGGGTATTTCCCCACCTGCAAGGCGGAGAGAAAAGGAAAGGCAATTTTAATCCCAAGATGCGAACCCCGCACCTCACAGTTTAAAGCAAAATAGTGCCATTAGAGTGAAAATGTTCGCATTTACAACAAAGGAATAGAAAATTTTAAAGTTGAAAAATCAGGTGAACTTATTGATGTTTAAATTATATGGAGAATTTCTGTGGCAAAAATTCGTTGAGTTCCAAAGATTGGCCAAGTTATCTATGCGTTAGCATGGATCATGTCAGCATGAACACGCAAAATGAGTAATTTAACTTGCCTGTCTTTGATAAAAACGCTAGCTTCAGCTTCTATCAGCAACTTAGCCATTAAGAACAAACCCTCTGCTGCAGCAACATGAAGAGGGCTTCGGTAATCGTAATCTTTCGTATTAGGATCCATGCCATTAGATAATAGCCTTTTAAGATAATCTGAATCTCCCCTTGCAACTGCATTACATAGAACACTGCCAGCATCCTCTATTTTCATAGAAGCCCCTTTTCCAACTAGTAAAGAAGCCACTCGATCATGTCCATTCTTTACAGCTTCAAATAATGGTGTGTTCCCATAGTTATCTAAGCAAATCACCGAATTAATTATGTCCAGGATGTCAGAAGAACAAATTTCGGTGATTACATAGACACAGGTTTTTTTTGATATCGAAGAAGTACCTCTAGCATCGATTTCTACACCTTCATGAATAAGGAAAAGGGCGATCTCTTCATATCCCCTAGATGCTGCGAGATGCTATGAGAAAAGGACATTCATATCAGATAAGCATTTGCATATCAATATATGACTACTTTGCTCCGTAGTTTCTATTTCAAGTGACAGGGAGCGTGCTAGTTATCAGAGATCAACAACAATAACAAAACGCTCTATCCGACTAGGTACAATATGAAATATTACATAAACGGGACATGCCATAATAAATTTTACAGGGATGCTAATGCTAGCGTACGTATAAAACCAGAGCAAAAATAAATCTTCCGTGCAATGAGTTAACTTTGCTCTTCGAAAGATGAAAATCAAGAAGCTGAAAAGATAGATCCACTTATGCAGCACTGGCAAAACAGACACTCATGATCAGCTGAAGTCACGAATCCCCTTTTTATGATACAATGAGCAAAGCTTGTAACTTAGACATCAAAAGGAATGAAATTTTAGAAGTAAAGGAGACATGCAAATACAACTTCAATCTGTT
>NW_026557020.1:0-28871 GCF_029017545.1 Prosopis cineraria | reverse complement strand
AAAATTCATTCTTTCCCTAAATTGTTTAATTTAGTTGTTATTGTTATTGATTGTTGTTGGGAATGCTGTTAGTGGCTTCATAAAGCCTTAGATTGTTGCATGTGATCATTAATTTGGTTTAAATTATCAATTTTCTCTACTAAAATTTTCTAAAAGTCTTGGGAGGTTCAATTTATAAGGGAGACTCTGTCGAAATTTTTTAAAATTCATTCTTCCCCCTAAATTGCTTAAATTTAGTTTTTAAGTATTTAGGAATTTAGATTTTTGAAATAGTTTAAAGGTAATAACATTAGCTATATTATTTAGGAGTTGACATGTGGATCCTAGTTGGATAAATGCTAGACGAATGAGTGATGAGTATGATAATGGGGTGAAGAAATTTTTAGAATTTGCTAAGAAAAATGTTGTTGACAGTAGTGCAAGGTCCTATTGTCCTTGTATTAATTGCTTGAATGAGAGGAGATTAGGTGTTGATGAAATAAGAGAGCACTTGATTTATGATGGGATTTGCAAGAATTATAAGGTATGGATTTGGCATGGTGAATGATTGAAAAATTATAGTAACACGTCTCATATGTGAAAGTTGATAATTTGAATGATGAAATAGATATGCATGAAGATTGGTTAGAGGACATGATCCTTAATGTTAGGAAAGAAGCTTTTGAACAAGCACATGAGTATGATAACTTGGGCACTGATGCGGAGAAGCCTCTATACCCAAGGTGCACTAATTTTAGTTTGTTATCTAGGGTGTTAAAACTAATTACCTTAAAGGCAAGAGTTGGGTGGAGTGATCAAAGTTTTACTTGGTTGCTAGAGTTACTTCAAATAATGTTGCCAAAAGGCAACATACTACCAAATTATTATTATGATGCCAAGAAGATCTTATGTCCGATGGGTATGAAGTATAAAAATACATGCATGCCTTAATGATTGTATGTTGTATAGAAAAGAGCTTGAAAGAGAGGAGAAGTGTTTGAAATGTGAGGCACCACTGTACAAAGAGAAAGGGGCTCCTGCAAAGGTTTAATGGTATCTTCCAATTATACTAAGATTCAAGTGCTTATTTGCAAATACCAATGATGCGAAGAACTTGATATGGCATGCAAATGAGAGGATATCTGATGAAAAACTTTGACATCCAGTCGATTCTCCTCAGTGGAAGAAAATTAATCAATTGTTTTCTGAATTTGGCAATGAGCCAAGAAACCTGAGGCTTGGACTTTCTACTGATGGAATGATTTACAACCTATCACCTTGGTTGTGCATAACAAAAGTACATAATGCTATTCATGTTGATTTCAAGACCAAAACAACTTGGAAATGATATTGATATTTACCTAAGACCTCTAATTGAAGATTTGAAAGGGTTATAGGAGGTAGGTGTGGAAGTGTTTGATGCAAATTGGAAGGAAAATTTTAAGTTACATGCTATGATTTTGTACTATAAATGATTTTCCTGCATATGAGAATTTGTTCTGCTATAGTGTGAAAGAAAGTTATAAAGCTTGTTCAATTTGTAAAGAAAGCACAAACTACCATCAACTTCAACATGAAAGAAAGACAGTCTACCTTGGCCATCGGAGGTTTCTCAGACGAGATCACCTTTATCATAAATTGAAAAAAGCTTTTCATGTCACCAAGAGCACAATCATGCTCCAGATGCTTTGACTGTGGATCAAATATTTGAACGGGTGAAAGACATCAATATTGTCTTTTATAAGACTAAAAAAGAACATAGGTGTAAAAAACATATAGGAAAAAGGTCTATCTTTTTTAACCTTTCATATTGGCACAATCTTAAAGTGAGGCATTGTATTGATGTTATGCACATAGAGAAAAACGTGTGTGATAATATTATTAGAATGCTTCTGAACATACTAGGTAAGACTAAGGACGGTGTGAACATAAGATTGAATTTGAAAGAAATAGAAATACGAGAGGATTTACACCGAAGACTATAAGGTAAGCGAACTTATTGTCCCCCAGCCTTTCATATATTGTGCAAGTTTGAGAAAATAAGTTTCTATCAGTGTTTACATGGAATTAAAATTCCTTTGGTAGTATTCTTCAAATATTGGGAAGCTTGTGTCTGTGAAAGAGTTAAAACTGATAGGCTTAAATTCTTATGATTGCCATGTCTTGATGCAGCAACTATTACCTTTAGCTATTCGAGGCATATTGAAAGAAGATTTAAGACTCACAATAACTAGACTCTATTTCTTTTTCAATGCTTTATGCAGTAAAGTTATTGATCCCTGTAAACTGGAAGAGTTAGAACAAGAAGCTTGTATAATCTTGTGCCAACTTGAGATGCACTTTCTTCCTATATTTTTTTTAACATTATGGTTTACCTAATAGTGCATTTAGTGAGGAAGGTAAAATTGTATGGCACCTAGTTGAGAGATATATGAAAATACTAAAAGGATATGTCAAGAATCCATATTGACCTGAAGCATCGATAGTTGAAAAATATGTTGCCAAAGAGGCCATGGAATTTTGTTCTGATTACTTGTCAAGTACAAAGTCAATTAAACTTGCTAAATCTCGTCATAAGAAGAGGCAATTAGGTCAAGGCACATGTGAAGTATCAGTAAAGAGCATGAGTTATGATGAATTATAAGGAGTATATTTATATATTTTGAATAATATTGATGAAGTTAAAGATTACATTTTCTTCTCACAAAAAACTTCTAAAGGTAGAAAACTATCGAATGAGAATGACTGAACAAAAGTTGTTGAAAGAGCATATAGGATTTTTGTAGATTGGTTCAAGTAGAGAGTTTTGAATGAAAGTAGCGTTTCTGATACAGTTAAATGGTTAGCAGGAGGTCCTAACTTTGATGTTATATGTTAGAGTGTATATGATATCAATGGGTATTCTATACAAAATCCTTGGATGAAAAGAGTACAATGTAAAATAGTAGGGTTATGATAGTAGCTAAAGCCGTTCACTTCTCTAGCTCAAAAGATAATAAACTTAAATTAGCAGCAAGGACTTATTTTGGGGTTATTAAAGAGATTTGGGAAGTTGATTATATAAAATTTAAAGTTCCTATTTTCAAATGCAAATGGGTTGACATTAATAGTGTTCATGATGATAAGTTAGGATTCATAATGGTTGATCTTAAAAAACTAACTTATGGGGATAAGCCATTTATCATGGCAAACCAAGCTAAACAAGTTTTCTATGTGATAGATCCAGAAAATAAAAATTGGTCAATAGCACTGAAAGGAAAAATTGTGATTGATAGTGATGATAATCAAGAATCAAGCTTTAATATTTATGAAACCCCTACTTTCTCATTGGGGCTACCAATTTTGAATGTAGTAAATAAAGTAGATGACGAACATACCACAAGAAGTGATCATCATGAAGGGATATGGGAGAATATCCCTATATGAATTTAGTTTTTAATTAAAGTATGTTTTTTTAAGTTCAATTAAATTTATATTATGTGTTTTTAATTATCTTATATTTGTTTATTTTTCTAATTAATTTAATTTATATGAATTAATAGGAACATGGAGAATTAGAGTGAACATGGTGATGACACTCAGAGCTAGTCCACAACTAGCTAGCCACTTGGTTGAGTCAAGTCAGGGCACCCTTAGTGAGAGCCAATCTATGAGGAGAGGTAGATATGGCACATGATTAAGAGATCTGACAAGTAGGAGTGCTGGGCATAGGTTACCAATCCAATTTGATTAGAGATGGAATCCGATAGGGAACACAAGGCCAAGTTTGTTAGTTTTCTTAACCTCCTATCTCGTACCAAGCCCTCTATTGTATTTAAAGACTGGCCTGATGTGCCAGAATATATGAAGGACCATATATGGGAAAGTATTCAGGTATGAAATTAATTTATGCATGTAGTTATATATCATTGTTAAATTATTGATTATCATCTTGTGTTTCAATTGCAGCTCACGTACAATGTTCTTTCTAATCAAGATTGCCAACACAAGTTGATTTCCTATTATGGAACATGTTAGAGAAATTTCAAGACTGATCTTGCTAGGAGATATATCCATATCGAGGTGCCAAAGGGTCAAGCTCGTCTTAATCCTCTCGACACATACCAATTCCTTGATGAAGATACTTGGCAAGAATTTGTCAAGATTTAAACTTCTGAAAAGCTTTGATCTATTGATTTCTAATTGATTTAAGTTTTGTTTAGTTTTACTTCAATTATAAAATTGAAAATTCATTTTTTAATAGGAAAAACGAGCTAAAGGGCAAGAAATTGCTCAACAAAATCAATGCTCCCACACGCTGTCTTGTGGGGGTTATGCTAAGGCTAATCCTTCCATACTCCTTTCTCCGCCATCTCCCATCTCTTGAGAGAAGAAATGGAGATATGGACATTAATACAAAAAAGGAGGCAAAAAAGGCTATACAAGCGAGATGGCGTGCAAGATTGCTGAGAGGATTGTAAGTAATATTATTATTTCTTGTCCCTTTAAATTTCTATACAATTATATATAATATTAATTAAGATTGTTATTTTTATGTTACAGGATGCTTTTAAGGAGCAATAAGCCTAAGGAAGTTTCATTTTAGAGGGCAAAAATGATATTTTGACGGTTGCAATAGGAAAACTAGAGCATCTAGGTTGTGTGAGGGGCATTGGATATGGTGTGGGTATAAGAGACTACTTTGGAGCAGCTTTTCACCCCAACTCAGGAGGTGTAGTGACTAGAAAAGAGCTTGAAATAGTAATATCCACTGTGAGGTAGCAGACTAAAGAAGAGTTTGAAGCTTCATTCACAGCCCAGCTTTTATAAATGAAGGAGCAAATGAAGGAAGAGATGATGAGCATGATGAGCTCACGACAAGAGACGCCTACTAAACCAGTTCATACATCTCCTGGATTTCATAGCACAAAAGGGAGTAATATTCTTGAGCATGTGTTAGAGGTCCTTTTGGTGACAACATTGGTGAACCATGCGAGATGTTTTTAGAAGATCTTGATAGACGCTTGGTTGCTCTTAGTAGCATTTATAACTTAGGGTCAACCATCCACTATAAACAAATTCAAGATTATTAAGTAAGAGTGGTGGTTGAAGATCCAAAAGTGCCAAAAGCATTGGTTCCATTCCTTACTGATGAGCTGAAGACTGTAGCAGAAGCTATTGGCAAGTTTATCTTGTGGCCCAAAAAACCTGTGAATATGGTTCAAGCTATGGTATGCAATTTTATTATGTGGCAACTTTTACTAAAATATTTTCTTACTAACTATTTCTTTCTTTTTATTATATATAATAGCTTCCCTTGCCGAATCTCTCAAAACTTCTAGAAACCTCATTAACTCCACACTAACTAATGATCTTAATGGCGTATGATCCATTATTCAAACTCAAAGATTTAGAAATGGATTTGGAGGTTGTGGGTAAGAAAGATATGATAGTGACAATTGAATGAGAAGATTTGCTTCGACTTTTGTCAAATAATTAGCTTACCATACCACACATTGAACTATTTTTGATGTAAGTTTATGTTTCTTTAAAGCAATTAACTTAATTATCAAGTCTAGTGATCTAACACAATTGCATTGATGTAGGTACCTTCATCATTTGTGCATCATATCGGGCAAAGGTGATAAGTTTGGATTCCTTTGCCCGCATCACATGATAGAGAAAGGGAATACTTTAGAGTTAAGGGCCCAGTATCTCTAGTAAAGAATATATGAAGTCAAGAAGGATGTTTTTATGGCTTTATATGTGCTCTTGTAAGGATTAATTTGTAATTAATAGATTTACTTTAACTTATCATATTTTGCAGGAACCATTGGCAGTTTTTGTTCTTTCAATGAAGAGCAACATTATTGTCTTCTTATGTTCCCTTCATTATAAACTTGGGAAGGAAATGAAGAAGACAATAAACTCGTAAGTATTTGTGCAAAAATATTTATATAATTTACACTAAATATTTTAGTTACTAACTTGGTGATCTTGATCATAGAGCAATGAAAACATATCAAAATATGGTCTTGCAAAAGCACGGACATGAGCTCAAGGATCCTACATGGATCTAGCCAAAGGTTATGCTATACTTTATGAATATGTTCAATTACTAAGATTTTTTGTTGATTTCTTATGATTTATTCTTATACAGAGCCGTAGACAACCAGTGAAGACGAACTTGTGCAGCCTATATGTGATGAGACATATGCTCAACATTATCACATTGGGCATGACTGAATTTACATAAGAGATAAATATATTTTTAAAAGTTTTATTTTATTATATTATTTGAGAGTACATAATAAGCCTCTTTTACAAATTATATTTTAGATGTTTGACAATTCAAATCCATTCCCTGAAGCCAAAATTGAAGACATTCGCATACGTTGGATAACTTATTTTGGGAAAAATTTGTGAGTTTTATAGAAAGTTTCATACAATTTAAGAAGTTTGTTAGTTGTAGACAACTTTGAAAACATTTGTTGACATAATGGTTTGTTTTGGATAGCTCAATAGTTTTTAAATAATTTATAGATAACTTTCAGTTTTGGATAGTTGTTAATTTAATTTTATATTAAAAATTATAAATACATTGTGCTGTTTAATTTGGCTGTGGTAATTTTTGTATAGAGAGTAGGGTAAATTTAAAAATATGGATGTTTATTTTAAAAGTAAAATATACTTTTTACTGTGGTTATTACCATAATCGATGTAGAAATTACTATTTTACATCTGTTAATGTAAAAATCAGTATAAAATATTAAATTTTCTATAGCAGTTGGAACATAATCACTATAGAAAGTACACTTTCTATAGCGGTTGGGGCTGCAACCAATGTAGAAAGTACTTTCTACTTTCTACATTGGTTGCAGCCCCAACCGCTATAGAAAGTGTTGCAGTTATTAATTTTTGAATTGTTGATCTATTTTCTACATTGGTTATGGTTAGCTAATGTAGAATATATATTTTTTTATAGCGGTCGTATAACCGATGTAGAAAGTTAGATTTTCTACATTCCCTGTAACAACATTGCCTATTTAATAGCTGTAAAAAGTCATTTTTAATCGCTAGAAAAAGTTATTTTTGTAGTAGTGAAATTAGCTCCCCTTTTATGGGATTGAGTATTGAAAATTTGATATATGTGTGTTTAGTTAGTTGCAGTGTATTGCACGGGTCTATAATGGTCTACTGTATGTGGTATAAGGGTTGATGTAGGCTTTTGGTTTTTGTGTTATGGTTTGAACACCCAAATTGTGTGTTTATGTAAAAAAAGAGTGATTTTACAAAGGGTATCCATTTTTTGATAGAAAAATGTTTTAGTTGTGAAATCAATGTAATTAGCTAGAGTTAGGAGAATGTTCTTTGTATGCACCTAAATTATTTCAATTGAACGTTGGATGGAAAAATGTGATGTGTCGAAACTAAAAAGTTCATCCCAAGTACTGTCATTTGATAGCTATGTGTTATTCTGAAGTGTGCAATGTGCTGTGGCACATGGCACAAAGTCAACACACTGCGATACATCTGCAACATGTCGTGACGCACCTCTCTACTACACTATTTTGGTTGTTTTTCAACTATTTTACAAATGCATCAAGTTACTCAGGATCCTATGGTTTCGCATATGTTTAAACTCAAATTAGGTGTTTAGAGAAAGTCTAATGGTTTATTTTTGTTCATGAAAACTTGGGATTCCTATTTTTGAAAATTGTACAACTATGAAATTTATGAGTTATCTCTTAACTACCTTGACTTTCAGAGATTAAATGTGTTTAAGTAAGGAATATTACAACTTGCTATCAGATATTTCAACTTGGTATCAGTTTCTCTTGTTTTGAGAACTAGTATGTGGTTTGTGTATAAAGAGTTGAATTTGCTTGTGAATTGTGCATTTGCATATAGAAAGTTTAACATTATACATATGTTGTTTTTTTCCTTGAGTTAGTGCTAACTCTTTTCTTGTAGGGGAACTTCCATCTTTAGGAAGGAAGAATGGTGCAAACAAGGAATATGGCCAGTAATATTCTAGTAATTGTATCAAGACAAGAGTGGGAAGTCTTGGTACAAGACGAGGATATAGTCCCAAGTAAGCAAGAGCAAGTTGAGTTGGGACAAGGCTCGGAACAAGTTGGGAAACAACTAAGACCTTCTACGGGCAATGATGATTTACTACTCGAGTTGAGAACAATGCTGAAGAGGAGTGAGAGAAGGATTGCTGAATATGAGGAAATTTTTAAGAAGAGACCAGGAGAGACCAATAAGACTGTGGAGAAAGTTAGAGGCAGTCACAATAAAAAGAGACATGATAAGGAGGGATATGGCTACTCTGATGATGATTACTATGAGAAGAGTGAACCAAGGAGGCCGAAACTAGTGAGGCTTAAAGGGAAAGAGTTGGAGAGCTCTATTTATTTGGCTTTAAAGAAGTTTACTTGTACAAATCCTAAATCTTTTGAGGATTCCAACTTCCATGGAGAATAGAGTCGTGGAGAAATGGATTGATTAGCTAGACACAATCTTTTGGTTCTGACTTGCACATCTGAGTAGCGGATGCTCCTTGCCACATTTATACATGAGGATGTTGCCAGGCAGTGGTGGAAAATTGTTAGGCTAATGGATGGCTCTTTGATGACATAGAATGAGTTTAGACTATAAAAATTGAGATCCATGAATTTTTTTTTGGTTTAATATCCATCAAGGCTTTTAAAATATTAGGCTTTTTATATTTTGATATTTTATATTATTTTATTGATGTTTTATCAATTAATAAATGTGGAAGACAATGAGAGAAATACAAGGGAGGAGATAGCTCAAATTGTTAACATAATTCAATAAAAAAAGACAAGCAAATGATCGAAGTAGAGTTTTACAACTAACCCTAATTAATAAATCAAATCTCTCTCTCTCTCTCTCTCTCTCTCTCTCACACACCTACCTTTACTAAATGTATTTATCATTAATTCTAAATCAAATTTACAATCCATTACAAATTAGGTAAAGGTGCATATTTGGCTGTATACTATTTTTTGAAGAGTATTTGGTAGCCTAAACTATTAAATGGTATAAAATAAATTACGAACTTTCAAAAATAGAGCATCCAATAGCCCATTGTTAACTTCAGCTGACGAATGTTATG
Organism: Prosopis cineraria; assembly: GCF_029017545.1. NCBI lineage: Eukaryota > Viridiplantae > Streptophyta > Magnoliopsida > Fabales > Fabaceae > Prosopis > Prosopis cineraria. The sequence continues at coordinate 19,768 of NW_026557020.1, read as the reverse complement.
TGGGGTCCACAATGACACGTGGCATGGCATGTCAGCATGGTAAAGGTGCAAATTTATCCACGAACTATTCTTCAAGAAGCACTGGGTAACCTCTACTATAAACAAAAGTGCCATCCAACAACTTCACCTCAATTTTGATCAAACATCGTTTATTTTTATACTTATGAGGCCCCAAAGCATTAATCTCATCAATCTTACTACCCTCATTTTCACTCTCAACTCAAGAAGAAGGAGTTCAAAGAGTTCTTATCTAAAGACATTCACGAAGACAACTTTAACAAAGTAGAAGAAATAATTTATGGCTAAATTAAGCTAGAATCAGGCTTCTCTCATGCATAAGAAAATTAAGCTTCTACTTTGTTGGCATCGTCTTTGTGAATATCTTTAAATAAGAACTTTTTGAATCTCTTCTCTTTGAGCTAATACTGAGAATGAAGGCAAGAAGATTGAAGAAATTAATGCTTTGTGGGCCTCATATGTATAAAAATAAATGGTGTTTGGTCAAAATTGAGGAGAATGAGTTGGATGGTCTGTTTTCTTATAATAGAGGCTACTCAGTGTTCTTTGAAAAATAATTTATGGATAAATTTGCACCTTTACCATGCTAATGTGTCATACTTATGTCATGTCATGTGTCATTATGGGCTTCACATAACGTACGTTAGTTGAAGTTAGCGGCGGGCTACTAGATGCTTCATTTTCAAAGCTCATGATTTATTTTACATCATATGATAATTTAGGCTATCAAACGTTTCTCAAAAAATAGTATATGGCTAAATTTGCTACTTTACCCTAATAAATCAAACCTAAGAAATAATAATAATAATAATAATAATAATAATAATAATAATAATAATAAATTGCTAAAATAAAATAAATCTAATCAGTCTTGTGTTTCATCATTCCAATCCAACCAGCATGAAAAAAAAAATCATTCTAACACACCACAAAATTTCCAAACATAGAAATATGACATTCATGAGGAAATGTCAATTAATTATTCCAATTAATTAACGATTGCTGAATGTTAACCATGATAATATGAGATTTAAATTCGATGGTTGTACTTAATACAGGTATTGAGTGTCTATACTATTTGAGTTATTAAAATCTAAATTAACAATTCAGATAAACTCACTGACTCATTAATCTCAAAAAACATATAAATTTGTAACCATTGATTTAAATTTATGGTTTGCACACCCATGTCTTGAGAACCCCACTCTGAATTTGACCACAATCTAATATAAATTAATAACACATTTGTCACAAGAATGAATTGTACTGTGGTTGGATCATGTGAAATTGGACCCTCTTTTCAGATTCAAGTATTGTAAATAAAAGGAAAAAAGTTATCAATCAACGAGTTTTGTTGATAACTAATATTCAATTCAACTGACTAATTTAAGTGGGTATAAATGATTGGCGAACTATCCGGCGATACATGTAAGTTCAATTTCGGAAAATCACAAATTTGTTTTGAATGATGGCATCAGATAATGACTTCTTAAAAAATAAAAATAAAGAAAAATCTGTCCAAATAATTTTTTTATTTAAACATCCATTAAAGAAATGTAAATGAATATACACAGACAACATAAACAAAAATTTTAAAGTTATTAAACTATAATTAATTATTGAAAATAATAATATAAATAAATATATTAAATTTTAATTGCATAATCTGTTTCGTTCAATGAAATTAATGATTTGGATTTGTTGATTGTACTTAATATAAGCATTGAGTATTTGTACCATCTGAACCATAAAAATTTAAATCAATAGTTATGAATTCATAGTTTATTTGCGATCAATGAATGAGTAAATTTATCTAAACTGTTAATTCAGATTTTAATGACTCAGATAATATATGCACTCAATACCTATAATAAGTACAACTATCGAATCCAAATCTTAAAATAAAATAAAATAAAAATACATTTGCATGTCTTTGCTCTTCATTTTCTAAGTTACATGTCTACCTAACCTAAGACCCTTATCGGATCCATTCATCTACTACATTTTAATGAGGATAAGATTTATATATGTCATTTTATATACTTAATATGCTTATATTCAATCAAATTATAATAAGTGAATCTTAATATTTTAATAAAATTAATAATAAGAATTTATTATAAGATAAATAATATCTAAAAATTTACATATATTAATTTAATTGAAAACAAATATATTAATTATATGCATTTTAATAGCTATTTTCAATTTTATTTGTTGAACTAAGTCTTTTGATGATAACAAATCAAGAAAAATGTATTTGTTACTTATACAAATTGAATATCATGAATCAAATTATAAAATATTAAGAAATAGAAATGCTATGATGAGTAGAGTTGTAGGACATGGAGAGTTGGTTATTATACCATGAGCCACAACAGACGTGACCTAAGTCATGGCAAGTGTGTCAATGAATTGTTGGCTGTGGCAAAGGTGCTCTTGATCATGGTGAACTAATGCAATTTTTCTTAATGATTGTTTTGCCCTTCATCTTTCCTTTCTCAATGTTAAGTCTTATATTCCATGTTTTCGCATGTTTTCAAATACACTGATTCTTGCATGATTTAATTCCACTATTTAATCTAAAACAATTTTGAGATCCCAATCTTTTGATTTTCTTTATGAAATAAATATTATGGTTTAGTCATGATTGATCCTTATGATTAAGGATTGCCGATTAGTTAGATTAATTGAACTTAATGACAGAGGTTATTACAACTAATGACGCAATCGCAGTGAAGGGTTTGGGACTGGTGAGTTCTCTATTTTCCCTTTCAAAATTGAGGACATTTTTGTACATTCACCCCATTCTTTTTTTAATATTAAAATCAATTTGGTCCTTAAATTTGACTTGATTCTTGGAAACAATTTCTCTTCTAAAAAGGAATTTTCTAGTAATTTTTTCATTATTTTACCTAATTTTAAATTTTATTTATAAAATTATTAAATATACAATAATATAAAAATTTTAAAGTACAATCGTATAGAAAAATGAAAATAAAAAAAGTAAAAGGCAGGAAATGAAAAACATTCATGAATAAATTTGAAAAGAGAATTTTTTTTTTTCAAAAATCTTCTCATATTTAGAGAGAAAGTTTAAAAAAAAAAATTGTGGATCTAACATATTATTTTTCATCAATTTCCTCGCTCTCCCATCTTTTTCCTTGGCAAACAAGGGGAGGGAGGGGGGATTTAGTTTTTCCTTCACTTTTCTTCCCCTTTACCTTTTTTTTTTCTCGTGTATCTTTAGCCACAATAGAATATTAGATCCTGGCTTTATGAGTTTGTTAATGTTGTTATTTAGATTGTCATCCCTTTACCCAAAGAAGAAAGATAGAAAGAAAGAGGATTTGTTAAACCTAAACCAAAACAACACACATAATGTGAAAAGCAGGTATAATGTGTAGCCGGAGAAAGGGTGCGTGATTAACGATTATCAATTGAAAAGCAATCAAGTTTTTTAAAAGTCACTTTTATTTTTGACTTTTGTTTTTGACGTGGACAAAAAATATTAACACATTTTTAAATACAATAGTTTTATATCTATCATATTTTATCAAATTCACACATTGTTATGTATAATTGAGAATAGCTCTTCTAAATTATATTATTTTCATCAACAAATTCGAACACTTTTTTTAAAAAAAATAAACTATATTCAAACACTTCACCTTGTGCTTAAAAAAGATTATTTCACTCAACTCTTATAAAAAGGGTAAAACATTATTTATAAAAAGGATACAAAAACAGGTGTTGGTTTTAATAAAAAAAGTTATGGTAAGTCATATTACATAGAAAATAATAGAAAAAATCCTTCTAAAGTATGCAAATGATAATAAGATCCTTCAAAATATAATACTTTTTTTATTAAAAAATGTAAGACATTTTTTTTAATGAAGGAAAAGAAGAAAAAAAACAAAAAACACTAAAAACTAAAATCTAACATCAGACATTAAACTATCAGAGATAAAATCAGGAGGAGATGTAAAGAAGATCACATATCCCATATGCTTCAAAGCCTCCTTCGCTAACAAATTTGCAACGGAGTTAGCTTCTCAGTGGCACCAGGTCAAATCAACAGTCCACTCTCGTCGTCTCATGCTCTGGATCTCTGCAATGAGGTCATGATTAGAGTGTTCTAGTTTTTCATCATTCTGCAGCATCTTGATAGCCTCCATGCAATCTGTCTCTATCACTATCCTTCTCCAACCCATGTCCCAAGCTCTTTTAAGTGCCTATGTGACACCCCAAAGCTCAGCATTTAGACTGCTCCTATGGCTAATATAATAGATAAACCCACTAAGACAATGTCCTGTGTGATCTCTAGCAACACCCCCACATCCAGTGATAGAAAACATCCTGTCCACTTGCGCTATCTATACTGAATTTGACAACTTCCATTTCCGGTGCTCTCCATTGTACTCTATCTCTTTCCATCTTAATAGATAGGGGTTCAGGGTTTGACCAAGACACCAACACTTGCACTTGAGCCAAAACCTCCCAGACCCCACACTTCTTTTGTTGAAAGACTCTTAAGTTCCTACTGATCCATAACTGTCGGCAAAGAATCACAAACCAAATATCCTATCGATAGCCCTCTAATATGAGCCCTTGAGCTAGATTCTAATCAATCCAATCCATAATATTATTAAAAGAATCAAATACCACTTTCATCTCCACCGAAACCAATCTAACCTAAACGTCTATTACAAAACTATAATCTCGAAGGATATACATGACAGTCTCTGTATAGGAAGAGCACAAAGTACACTTATCATCAAACGATATACCTCTATTAACATAGAATGAGTTTGTCATAAGTCTACCTCGCGCGCATAACTAAAGGAAGGTTTTATTATGCCAGGGAATCGGCATTTTCCACACTCTCCTCCAAATACTCCTTCGCATTCTATTAGTATCTGGGCAAAGACTTTGGTAGGCTGACTTCATAGTGAATTCACCATTGTTCGGCCACCTCTATCGTGGCCTATCATCTCTTTGATTTCCCCTAATGCGATAAATTTCTCTCAAAATTGTATAGAGTAGATACTCCTTAAACTTATCCCTAAGCCAAGCACCAGTTGAAGAGAAATATTTCTCAACCAAGTTATCAGAAATCTCTTCCAGGACCTGCTTGATAGCATAATTTAGGAGAGAATCATGGTGTGGCAACCAACTATCTTTCTAGAATTGTATTCTATTTCCCTTCCCAACCTGCTAAGCAATACCTTTAGTAGTGTCAGTCCAAGCATCAAGAATACCTTTCTAAGCACTTGACACACTTCTACGCGCTTCAACCTTAGGGATAACGTCTTCACCATACTTGTATTTCTCTCTCATAAATTGCACCCACAGAGCATCTCTACGATGAACCAAGCCCCATCCCAACTTCATCATGAAAGCTTTATTTTGTTTGTAGGCATATCTCAAACCTAGACCCTCTTCATCTTTTCTCATCCACACATCCTCCTAAGCTATAAGATATAACTTCCTCCGCAAATTAGAGCCTCCCCATATAAATCTTTGACACTTCTTATCAATCTCTTTACAAGTATAAGCAGGTAATGGTGTAGATTGCATAGAATAAGAAGGAATAGACACAACAACAGATGATACTAGCGTATGTCGAGCCGCCGAGGATAGAGAATGAGCTTTCTAAGAGGCTAGGCAACTGTCCATTCTCTCAAGAATATTCTGATAGGTAGTCTTCGTAACTCTTTTATGGTACAAGGGAACACCTAAGTATCTACCCAGATCAGAGGTGGGTGTAAAGTTTAGAAACTTACTAATTTCAGCTACCTACATTCGCCTTACATTCTTAGAGAAGAAGATTCTAGATTTAGAGTTATTTACCTTTTCTCTAGAAATAGAGCAAAAATTGTCCAGACAAACCTTTATTATGCCTGCTTGATCCATACTAGCTTCTACGAAGAGCAAGAAGTCATCCGCAAAGAAAAGATGAGAAATGCCAACCCCATTTCTTTGTAATTTAAACGGTATCCAATTCTCATTATCAACCTCCCCTTGAATCATGTGACCTAACTTCTCCATTACTAGGACAAACAAATATGGAGAAATAGGATCACCTTGTCTTAGACCCTGTGAAGGAGAGAATTTCTCCCCCTTTTTCCCATTCCATAACACTTGCATTTTAGCTGGAGAGAGACAATTAGATATCAAATCAATAAAGCTAGCAAGGAGGTTCATTTCTTCAAGACATCTAAGAACAAAGCTCCATTTCACCCTATCATAAGCTTTTTCTAGATCAATCTTTAAAGCCATGAAGCCACGTTTTCCCTTGCACTTATGAAAAGAGTGTATAATTTCTTGAGCCACTATAATATTATTTGTATTCTACCTTCTAGGAACAAAACTACATTGATTAGGAGCCACAACCTTATCCATGATTCCTTTTAGTCTTGTTACGAGAATTTTAGTCACTACTTTATACACCACATTACAAAGGCTAATGGGTTGAAAGTCCTTCATAGATACAGGAACATCAATTTTTAGAATGAGCATAATATTCATGTCATTGATGCAGTCCACAGACTTTGGAGTTTGGAAAATCTGCTGCATGAGATTGAACATCGATATATCAACCACATTCCATTGATTTTGGATAAAAAGAGGATTTAAACCATCAGGTCCCGGAGCTTTAAGAGGTCCCATAGAAAAAATAGCATTTTTGACTTCTTGTTGAGAAACATCTTTTCCCAGCCATTCAAGGTCATCCTGACCTACCGATGGATAACTTTGTTCAAAAATAACGTTACTTTAACTGTGGGAGTTATCAGAATAAAGACTAGTAAAGTACTCAGTCCCCATCCTTTTTAACAAAGCTTTGTCATAGATCCACCCACCATCATCTCCTTTTAAAGCTTCGATATTCTTTCTCTTCTTTTGGCAATTTGTCATAGTATGAAAAAATTTTATATTTTTATCACCCTGAGTATACTAGTTGCATCTTGATCTCTGCAGCCATATAATTTCCTCTTGAATTAAGATACTCTCCAAATTGCCCCAAATAGCATGTTGTTCTTCCTTTAATATTAACGAGTTTGGTTTAGCCTATAAACATCAATTGATGCCTTCAAGTTTATGTAGTAACTCAAATTTTTATTTGTTAATATTTCCAAAAACATTAATGTTCCAATCTGAAACGTTTGAAACAAACCTTGCAACATTCTTTTCCCATCCTGAGGTGATACTCCATGAGCTTTTCATTAGATCATTGAAATCATTATGAGTCACCCATAAAGCGAAAAAAATGAAACTCTCTTACCTTCTTGCCAGTATTAGCGTTGTTCCATAAATAAAGGGCAATGATCAGACTTTATCTTAGGAAGATGAATAACAGAAGCTTCAAGAAAGTGTTCGAACCATAAAGTATTAGCACAAACTCTATCAATTTGACTTCAAGATCTCCCATTGCCCCAAGTATACTTAAGGTCCTTGGTACCCCAAGTTAATCACCTCAGCTTTCTCAAACCATTTTTTGAACATACTATCAATTCTTAAAGGTGATGAAGATAAGGAAAAATGCTCATCTTCACACAGAGTAGCATTAAAATCCCCACCAATACACCATCTACATCCCCCATCTCCTTTTATTTGACGTAAAATTTACCATAGCATGCAACACCTTGCATAATTTGGACTACCATACACTATAGATAACTCCCATTCTTCTCTATTCCCCTCATTGAAACAACCATGCAGTACTTGATCATGTTTCAACTTCACCTTAAAATCCACTCCCTCTCCCTAAAAACACCAAATGCCACCACTATAACCATTTGCCTCAACATAATCAAAATTTGTGAGACCAATCTTATGTGCAATGAACTGAGCTTTAGAGCTATCATGTCATGGCTCCAGGAGAGCCAAGAAACTAAACTTATATCTCTTATGTAGCTCTGAAATCAAATTTAGAAAACCACGTCCTCTAACACCACGAACATTCTATAGTAAAATATTGAATTTATTTGTACTATCCATAAAAAATATGTTTTTTTAAACGAAACTCAAATGGCCCAGTTAGAACTTCATACCATTAGCATCATTAGCTACCAAATCAGCCATATCCTCTTCATTTGAGTTTGTGGATAAAGGATTGGAGCGAACAATATATTGGGCCTTACCTAGATCAATAGGGTTGTCATCAATTCTCATAGAGTCTTTGTCTAGTTCATCATTATCTTCATCTCTTTATCGCTCATGCTCATAACCCATCTCATTGGTCCCTTCTTGATTCATCTCTGGATCCCCCTACACTGTGTGTATGTTCAACTCATCCATTGTAGACTCAGTGTTCAAGAATTCTGGCCCATTTACTGATTTCCTTCTACTTGGCCCATTATTGTCTCCTTTTGCCACTAGCCCATCTGAATGCTTTAATCCAAACGTTTTCCAGATTTATTCGGCCCAGTACCATGCTTCAGCTCATTAACAAACGTTGTCCTATGTGTTCACCCCTTAAGCTTGGACTTGGTCAAAATCCTTTTATTTGTAATATCTTTCAATGGATCATGTGCCACCTGATTCTCCATATTATTCTCCTACATCTGCATATTGTTCTCTACCGTATTTTCCTTAATATTTTCTAGAATCGAGTAGTGAGATTTTAGCCCCCATTCTGATCTTTTCCCCTAAAATCACGCCTGGGAATATTTCCTTGATTCTCAATCGAAATTGACAGCGATATTGTACCAACATCCACGAGTCATATTGCACTGCAGATTCTTGTACTTCTCTTTCACCTTCTAATCCTTCCTGCACAGTAGATGAATTATCAGCATATTGAGCTACCACCTTACCTATCAGCTTTTCCTTATTTTGAGAGTTTGATCCTTCATCCTCAGATTCCTGTGCCTTTGATTGACAATGTTCAACATTATGCCTGTATGTTCCACATCTCAAGCATATAAGATGTATACTCTCATATTGTATCCTCTTTTCTTTCCTATTAATCAAAATAATAGGTCGCAATGGAGCATTAAGGTCTAGTTCGACACATATTCATGTAAATCGCCCCTTCTTTCGACGCATCGTGGTCATATCTACCTTTAGAACTCCTCCTACTTGGGATCCCAACACATAAAAGATTCCCTTATCATAGTAGTCGAGTAGTAAGTTCATGATCCGAATCCAAGCTGCTATTTTTATAATCTTCTCTTCCTCAGGTTTAAAATCCTCCTTCTATGGTTGCACAGCCAAGTAGTGATCAAACAATAACCACGGACCACCTGTAAAAGTAGACTCATAATCTTGCAGGTTCTCAAATTGCACCACAAAGAAGCCCGCACCAACATCTATCATAGCAACCTCACCAAAACGTCCCCACATCTGTGGAAGCTTGCTTTCCATATACTCAGACCTCACCATATACCCTAACAGCTTCACTATCAAGGCATTACTCCACCTCTTTGCTAATCTCTCTTTCTTGGCTGGTGGAATAATGACATTCAGACCTTTTGGCGTCATTTTGACAATAATTCTTGATTTCCACTTATCGTTGCTCTACCAATCCTCTTCCTCTGTTTCAGCCATACCATTCGAACAAGCTTGCTTATACAATTTTCTAGCCTTCCCATTCTCTTCAGCAGCTCCAGTATCGTCTTCCTTCTCTCTATCGAACTTACCTTCGACACCCTTCTCTGCTTCTATGTTTGTCTCCTCACCCCTCATCCAAGGTTCATCTCGTGGGATCAGGGTATGTTCATTCGAAAAAATTTCATCACCCACACGAACCTTTTTCTTGCTATGAATTAGGGCATCTTGTTCCTTTGGCGTCGGCGCCAATGACTTTCTCTCCCGCACACTCATCCCGTTCTAAACGAGAGCTTTTACGCACATACATAGAAAATAATCTGTAAGCATTAAAAAAACAAAAATAATCTGTAAGACATTTTTAACCGAATCTTATTTTTAATAAAATAGTTACTCTTCTTTTAAATTAACCCTATATTTTCACATTTACTCTTATTTAATAGAGTGTTTTACCCTGTAATAAATTTAAAGTGATTTATTCAATAGGAATATTTTAAAAAAAGGCAATATTTACATTTTGAAAAAGTAAAAATGTTTTATATTTTAAACATTTAACCCTTCAAAAAATGTGTTATATTTTGAACGGAGGGAGTAATTATTTTCAAGTTTATTGAGACATTTCTAACATTACTGTCTTTTGTTAAATGACTATAATGTTCTCAAGTGTTATAATATCAGTTATAAATTTAATTTTAGTAATGATTATTTTTTCATAATGATTAAAATGGGATAAGTAATTACAACTTTCTCTCTACAAATTTTTAATTATTGAAATTCAATTATTGTAAATATCAATAACTGATTTGATTTAAGTAACAACTATTTTTTTTTTTACCTAGAAATGACTAAAATGGGATAGCTAATGATATGGTCTACTTTGCAATTTTTTTAATCATTGAAGTTCAAATATTATAAGCAGTAGTTACTACTTAAGTTTAAGTAATGATTACTTTTCTTCTAATAATAACTAAAATTTGATAAGTAGTTACAATTTCCTCTCTACAAATTTTTTATCACTAAAATTCAAGTCTTGTAAATATCAGTCACTATTTTGATTTAAGAAATGATTATTTTTCTTTTGGTAATGAAAAAAATGAGATATCACACACATACTTCTTTCATTAAAAAATGTAAGATATTTTTAATTGAATCTTATTCTCCAATAAAGTAATTAATTGTTTTCAAACAAACACCATTTTTTTCATATTTAACATTATTTAATAAAGTGTTTTACTTTAAAATAAATATAAAATAATTTATTCATTAGAGAGACTTTTGAAAAAAATAATTAATGATTACACTTTAAAACACTTAAAAATATTTTACATTTTTTAATATCCAATCCCTCAAAAAATACCTTATATTTTTTAACAGAGGAGGATTGAAAAATATAAAAATCATTATAAAAGTGAATGATAAATTAATACCAATATTAAATATAAAATTTATGGTAAGATATGCTATTTATAAATTATAAATTATAAATTATGTAATTGATTCATCAACTTCACCTAATCATATACATAACGAAAAAAATGCGTCTCACTTTAAAATTAAACCAAATAATCAATTAACTAATTAAATATATTTGTGGACTAACGTTGGTCAACCAAAAGAGCATGATGAATAATGTCATAATTTTAAGACATTTTCCTTCTACGGTATGACATGAACTGATGAACATTGAAAAGAGAAGCGGATGACACAGCAATAATAGGTGTAGGAAACTTCTGAGAAGATGCAACGGCTAAACCACTATATATGTCCGAAAAATTTCAGCGAAGGACTCTTGATTAAACATAATTGAAAAAAAAAAAAAAAAAACTCCTGGATCTTTGAAATTTTACTGAAAGATCCATACGGATTTTTATTTAAATTTGTGACAGAAATAATAAAATTACTTTCATTTAAATGAATAACATAAACGACTTGTTTATTCCATATTGTATGTTGTTTATTATTAACGGAATGTTGTTCATTTCTTTAATTCACTTGTTTATAGCCCTAGTTTTATTTGATTTTTTCAAGTGTTAGTTTCATGATAAGACGACTTGTTTGTTCTCATACTATATGTTGTTTATTTACTCACGAAATATTATTTGTTTACTTAATTCACTTGTTTATGACCCTAGAATGAAATCAAGTGAAAGTAAAATTATAAACGAATAAAGTAGGAAAATAAACAATACTCCGTAAGTAAATGAACAACATACAGTACGGGAAAAAAACAAGTTGTTTATGTTGTTCGTTTAAATGAGGGCAATTTTATCATTTCTATCACAAATTCTAATGAAAATCTATGAGTTCTTAAGTAAAATTTCATAAATTCAAGTGTCCTCTTTTTCATTATATTTGGTCAAGGGTCCCTCATTGAAATTTTCTCATATATATATTATTCTATTTTAAAAAATTTATGAAAACCTTTCTTAAAACATAAATAAATTATAATGAAAATTATACCGCCGTCTCTTCGATTTTAAAATATAAATAATCTATTAATTAACCTGATTAGAAAGAATGTTTATATAATCTCAGTCAAAATTAAAAGAGATGTGGATAATTTATATTTTTTTAATTTCTGAAGAATTTTGCAAAATTTATCTTTTGTTTGTTTTAGAAAGTCTCTAAATTTTGAAAGCAGAGATCAAGAATTTATTTGAAATAAAAAACATACTGAAAATTTCTGTAATTTTAATTTTATGACAATTTTGGAAAAAATAGATATAGATAGAGATTCCCCCCCCCCCCCCCAAAAAAAGTTGCAACAATTTTTATTGAATCTATTCATGTCCTATCCAACATGTGCTTAGCCAAAGCAGATTGCACTAAAATGCTGTTCGCCAATAAAGTCTCAGCTTTTGAGTCATAATCTGTCCACCCATCATTCACATGCATGCATGAACTACACATGCACACAATCAATATGAATTGATTCTAGTGAAAAGAGATCATAATCACTTAAATATGAGATCTTGGATTCGAGAAAATGTGAATGCAAAAAATAATTCTGAAAGAGTTAGTCCCAACTAAATTTTGATAGTAATCAAATCTTAATTAAATAGCCACACATGCATATATATATGAGTATGCTCAAATCTAGCCGAGTCAAATGGCCATATAAAATATATATATATATATATATATATTTATTTATTTATTTATTTATGTGTTTAACTGATTGATTCAAGTTGATTGGATAGGTTTGGTTAGTGACCAAACAACCTTTTAGGTCGCATGAATAGGATCAATGATTCCAACATGTCACACCCACTGGTGTCTATGGCCTTTTTCTGAGTTGTCAATTTTTATTTAATTATTGTGTGTATGAAAGTGAGCCTTTAATTTGGCTCATACAAACTATTATGAGGGGAAAAAATTAGGTGCATATTTTTTTAAAAAGGAATTGATTTCTGTACATGTATCTTATTTAGGAGTCTCACTGCTGATTTAATTTAATTTAGTTGTTATATATGTGTGTATGAAAAGTTGAAAACTGCATATTTGATTCACATGAGACTTGTAACATCTTACCTCTCGTTGGGAGCATGGAATGTTATGAAATTTAAAAAAAAGAATAAAAAAGTGGTTTATGCATATAAAATATTTTATAATCCTTAATTAAAAAAATAGTCTCAGGCCCAAAAAAAACATTAAAAGTCATATAAAAATAAATCTTACTGTGGTGCGTGTGTTGAGGAGGCACAAATTGGATTTCAAAAGTTGAATACCCTTTGAGTAGTTTCTTAACAGATAATCGTTTTTTAACCGAAAAGATAATCGTTGATATATATATATATACATTCTTATATAAAATATAATTAACATTAAGGGAAACATGCCTAAATTGTCCTTTCATCATTTTATATCTCAATGAGAAAAAATTTATCAAGAAGTATGCTTAAAAAGTTATGAAGTGTTTATATACATACATACATACATACATACATATATATATATATATATATATGTATGTGTATATATTCAAGGTGTAAATGAAATTGTACTCACGAGGGGGCAATTGTCTCCAATTGAAGAGCAAAAATTTTACCTAATTTGAATTAAAATTACACTTGCCACCTCTTAAAATTACAATTGCCCCATAAAAAATTAATTGCCGCACAATCTCTTTAAAATTACCGATAATAAAGATTTAAAAATATCATTTACTACTATATTTATTATAAAAATAAATTTATGGTGAAAAAAAGACATTAAAATATATTTTTAAATTTTCATACAACTTATTTATATATTATTTTCAAAAATATTAATATTTGTATTTAGTCTCCATCCTAATTATGAGACAAATTTGGAGTTATTTTGTCGTTTGAAATATAAAATAATTTGATAAAGATAAGGTTTTTTTTAATGATGCTTTTCCTATATTATTTTTCAAGTGAAGAGATAATTGAAATGATTGTAAGTTTAAAATTATATTAAATAAATGGTGTTTCTAAAAGCTTATATTTTTTCTGAAAAAATAAGTTTATAAAGTATCATTATTGAGTTTTATCTGTATATAATCTTGTTTTAAATTGTTTTATAATTTGGAACAAAAGGAATAAATTTTCTTGCCTCCACTTATAAATTTTCCTGAATTCGTCACTGCAAATAAGAATATAATAGTTGATAACACTTGTTTTTGTTGTTTATATCGCCATGTCATTAAAAAAAGTAAACTAAGACTCAATCTAAATCTGAAAGTACCCTATGGAGTTCCTACATTAAAAATTTTAATTACATCTTTTTTTAGAGAAGTTAAAGTTGTGGGCAAAAGAAAAAAGTTTGAGGGGACCAACTTTGTGAGAAGGACCAACACATACATAGTGGAGGCAATAGAAGACTCTTTAATGAAACTTTGCTTTTAATGAAGAATATTAGGTATGGAATTAGATGTTCAGTTAATTGTTTCCCCTTCTTGTCAAAAAAAGAGAGAAAAAGATGTTCAATTAATGAAAACGACTTGCCTAATTTAGTCTGAAAATAATTATAAATGTTCGACCCATCCTATACATAGAATATTTTAACTAAATTCTGTATGCCAATAAAAGTTTGTTTAGTTTAAAACTCATAAAATCATAATAATTTTTTAATTTTACCCCTAACAAATGTCATAATTAATATAATGGTGATGGGTAAAATAAATAATTAATATCTCTCTCTTTTCAAGATAAAGGTAAAATTATCTAATTAATTAAAATTGTTATGACATCTTTTATATTTAAAGATAATATAAATTTTTAAAAATTATTTTATATATAAAGATAGAGGGAGTATATCCTCTCAAAGAGAAAAGGTGCAAAACACACCAAAATGATCAAAAGCTTTTTTATTCTTGATTTAGAAAAATTTTAAACTGTTAATTAACAATGATACGTTGTTTTACGTGTAAGCCCATAGACGAAAAAAGAAAGGGGGAAAAAAAAAGGCATGCTCTATC
Organism: Prosopis cineraria; assembly: GCF_029017545.1. NCBI lineage: Eukaryota > Viridiplantae > Streptophyta > Magnoliopsida > Fabales > Fabaceae > Prosopis > Prosopis cineraria. Next base: position 4,758 of record NW_026557020.1, on the reverse strand, counting down.
ACAATTGTCACCAAACCTCAGGCCATGTGTGTCCTTTTCGCCTTTTCCAAAAATGAAAGTCTGTGGTCCTTAGTCCTTGAAGGTGGAGAAGGTCCCTTTGGTTGGATCATAAGAGACTTTTTTTTCTTTTTTTCTTTTTAAATATACAAAGAGTAGAGGGACAACAGATATTACTTCTCTTGAAGATATTGAGAGCAAATGATATGATTTATCTTTTTCAATTAAATTATTATACACATAAAAATTGAGATTCAAATCCCAATAACTTATTTAAATGGTGAGAGTCTTTAATACTCACATCGTTTTTACAATAATTTACATATTTTTATTTAATCTCCACTTAAAATATATAACCCTCTTGCATAAACTTCTTTAATTCAAATAATTACATAATAAATTTTAAGTTAAAGTATACATTTAGTTCTTTAGCTTTACATAACATTTTATTTTAATTCCTTAACTTTATAACATATCATTTTAGTCCTTTAGCCCTAATGATATTAATTTTATTCTAATAAATTTTTATATTGAACTTTTAAATATTAAAAAAATATTCTCAAATGTTAACATATTAAATTTATTTTTTTCAACATAATAATGAATAACAAAAAATAATCATTTAAAACTAACGATGTTAAGGTTAAAAACCTAAAAAGATACTTTATAAAATTAAATGATCAAATTAAATTTTATATAAAATTAGAGGACTAAAAATATATTTTAGCTTAAATTTTATTTATTATGAAATAACCCCATTAAATTCAAATCAATGCTAATAAGTATTTACTATGATTAATTTTGTACTTCTTCAAAAAAATAATAATTTAATAATTTAAACAATTAGAATCAATTTATCTTGATGAATATATTTCTCAATTTCATGTTTTATTTTATTAAATTACAATCCCTTGTACCTTAGTACCTCAGACAACATAAATTAACATAAACCTCAATTTACTTTATAAATCGTGTCCTAATATCATTTATTTTCTAGGAATAAAAATTGAGATGCTACATTTACTTCATGTTAACTTTAGTTGATAAGAGACATGTGAAGAAAGGAAATGAAATTCGTTTTTTTTTAGCCAAAAAAATGAAATTCGCTTATTTAAAAAAAGAAAGAAAGAAAAGGTTAATTTATGAAATGCCTTTATACTGTAATTTTTTTTTTATCGTAAATATGTACTCCTATACACGGAAGTTCTATAAATAAGGCTTCAAATGGTATATTATTATGAGATTTAGATGGCAATATAATTTAAATGTCAACAATAAATTATGAAGTTGTGTGTGTGAGCTAAATGTCAACAATAAATTATGAAGTTGTGTGTGTGAGCTACGGATGCAATATTATCTCATCAGAAAGCATCCTTTGGTGACTCTTGAAGAATTGAAACTCCAAGCATATGAAGAATCCATGCATGATTTTTTTTTTTAAAATTACACATAGGAGTTTCCTTTATTTTTTTTATAATATAAAGAATAAATTGCGTTAATAGCAGAAATTATCTTTCTCGAGATATAGAAGGCAAATAGTAGACCTCTCCCAACTAAATCATTACATAAACAAAGGTTGTGATTCCAACCTTAATCACTTACTTAAGTCATGAGAATTTTACTACTCATGTCAACTTTAATTGGTTATATATAAGTATCTTATTGAAGGTGACTTTGTTTAAATCATAGTTGGGTATTAAGTGCTCGTTTGGATTTTATTTTATATCTGGCAAAATATATTTGGAGGATTCAACTGTTTATTAGATTTGGCAAAAAAACATTCAAATGTAGTTGAAATGTATTTTTGAGAGTTACCCAAATGGCCTTTAAATGTGCAATTTTTTAGTAAAACTGTGAACATTAATTTACTATAGTGTGAGCATAGTGGAGCATAGTAAGGATGGGCACATGCCCTCTTTACTTGAAAAAATTACATATAATGGATGTGGCATTTTAAATTTGGCATCCTCTCCTCTTCATATCTTGCATCCCATCTTTTTAATATTTATGAACATAAAATCCATTTGATTCTTTCTCCAAACTCAAAATTCAAATTTTTTAACTTTTTAACTCAAAGTTGAGTAATATATTAAATATATGTATAATTGATTTTTAGTTATTAAATTATCCTTAAAATTATTAATTTTTAAGGAGAAAATTGCCTCTTGATCGAAGATCTGGCTCCACTGTCGTGAAGCATTAGTCACTTTTGCCCTATCCAATTTTCATTAGTCTCATACATGTCAATGACATTTGCCTGGGATTGATGATGCTTGGTACACATGGCATGGTGTATTAGTTTTTTAATATACTAAGGCCCAAATTGTTAATTGGGCTCAAATTTATTTTATTTGGGTCTATTAGAGTTAAGTTTGTTTTGGGCATCTTCTCGTAAGCCCATTAGTGTTTATTTTCTTGGTTCGGCAAAGTTTCGTATTTTGCATTAATTTCTTATTTTGTTTGTGATTGGTATTATTATTAGTTTCCTAAAGCTTACATTTAATCAAATTAATGTTATTATTATAAGCTAAGGCTGAAAAGAGATGTGTGTATTTTGAAAATGAGTTATAATTGTTTCATTAAATCTTGTAAAGATTGTCTTTTTGAGATATCTTGAACTATGCTGGGCAGGAGGTGAAATCATCTTGTCGAGAAGAGTTCTTGAGTCCTTTCGAATGGGGCTCCTATTCCACTTCCACCAGCCTTACACAAATCTTTCAACTTTATATACGTTTTAATTATAACATGTGTAATTGGTGATTCTTACCATTAGGCTCATTGGGATTGGATTTAATTAGGACTGAGCTTAAAATGTCTGCATATATAAAAAATTTCATATAACCAAACTTGACACTAACATCTCATACTTTTAGAGTTGTTTGAATATCAGAATTGATAAATATTTTTTCTATTTTAGTCAATTTCAATTTTTATCTCAAGAAAAAATATTTTTAATTTTATCTTATTTTAATTTTATTTTATTAATGAAAAAAGATTTTAGGTATTTAAGTTAAGTTTATTCGAGTTCAACCTTTACCTAATTTTTTTTTGGACTTATTTGAATAGCTTGAATAAGTTTGAAGTAAGTTTTTTATTTAAACTCTCAAGCCCAACTATTTTTTTTTGTTTTAGTTCAAATGAGCTTTCCCCACAAATTTCTTTTCGCCCAAATTTATCCAAACAAAATTTTAGAAATTTTAGATCTTGTTTTGTAATGTGCTTTTTATCTGATCCAAACTTCAGTTGGGGGTAAACTAATAGGTCACTTTGGCAAGAAGCAAATCTTTCTCTCATATAATCCAAGCTTGTTTGACTAATTAATTAATATCAAGGCTCGATTAAAATCTTCTCGTTAGGTGAAGCTGTCTCTCGTGAGGTTCTAATGTAACTTAGTTGGGCTTTGCCCTTTTGTTATCAAAAAAAAAAAAAAAACAATCTTCTCATTAAGTTTATTACTAGTGATATATGCATCCCATTAATAATTGAACCCAAGGCATAATCTCAAGGCATCACATGAGTACATGTGTCTTGTTTTTTTAAATTTTCTTTTTTTTTTTTAAATTAATTGAGAATGACAATAATATATCAAATGCTACATATGTCTCAAAAGTCAAAACATTACACCCACACTAATCATTCACCGGTCACCAGCTTGTAGCAACAAGAGTGTGGTGATCATATGTTTTAAAATGTTCCCATTTACTAAAACATTATAATCTTGTATTATTTTACAATTTAAAACCCACCTGTTGAAGGATCACAACATCATTTGATCAATTACTTTGTCAAGTACTTGCAAATAACCGACAAATCTTTACACAAATTATCCTATAAAATATGAAAACACTCTCTTCTATTCTTATTATAGGCGTCTTTTGAAATAATCCTTTTATTTTTAAATAAGATATTTGATAGGATATTAATTATATTTTTTTAATATTACTTTTATTTAAACTTATAACTATAAGAGAAAATGTAATGCAAATTTAAAATTTTTTATTTTAAATTTAATAACTTAACCACTCCTCTTTGATTAATTGCAATTAGATAGTTAGATGCAGTGGTAGGTGCAAGATCCTAAGCTAGCAGGGTCATATTTTTCTATAAAAAAGAAACACATTACATATACTTATATAATTTTTCATCAAAAAATATATATAAAATTTAATAATTATATTTGATAGAAAATGATTTATTAAATTTATCTTAATTCATGTTTTAAAAAAAAATATATTTGTGAGGCAAAGACTTGTTACTTCCTTATTGATAATTTTCACTAAAAACATAACTTCATTTTCCTTTCCAAATTCATAAGATTTGCATTCTACTAATTCAAAATCAAGTTTTGCATGAAAAAAAATAAGTTCAATGATTAAAAATAATTAAGAGATCATAAATTTAAAACATATTTTAAACAAAGGTGCATAAAAAATAAATGATTTTATGGAATAAAAATATACGAAGTAAATGAAAATTTTGTTTGAAAAAAAAAAGTTAAAACTTTTTATTATTTTATATATGTTTTTGTATTAATTTTTATTTGTTGAAGAAAGAACCTTTTACAAGGATTTTAAAATAATATTTATTCATTTGATGAAAAACCCGATGTCCACTCACCTTTGTCATCTTTCCTATTTAGACTATATTATATATTATATATAATATGTATATATGTATATGTATGTATGTATGTCAATATTGCACACGGTTGAGAATACATTTGAATTATATTTATAAATGATATAGTAAAATTGCCCAAAA